>NW_021963097.1:0-221071 GCF_901765095.1 Microcaecilia unicolor | reverse complement strand
GTACACTACTACCATAGTGTCATGGACCTGAGTATGACATCTGAGGCCTGGCATAGAGGTTTGCACAATATATTTTTAAAGATGTTTTTTGAGGGTGGGAGGGGGTTGGAGACCACTGGGGGAGTAAGGGGAGGTCATCCCCGATTCCCTCCGGTGGTCATATGATTATTTTGGGCACCTTTTTGTGCCAGTCATAAGAAAAACAGGTCTGGGTGAAAACGTCCAAGTGCTCGTCAGGGAAGTCCTTGTTTTTTTCGATTATGGATCAAGGACGTCCAAGTGTTAGGCATGTCCAAGTCCCGCCTTCGCTACGCCTCCAACATGCCCCCTTGAACTTTGGCTGTCCTTGCGATGAAGTGCAGTTGAAGACGTCCTAAATTGAGCTTCAATTATACCGATTTAGAAGTCCCTGGGAGAAGGACATCCATCTTCCGATTTATGTTGAAAGATGGACGTCCTTCTCTTTCGAGAATGAGCCCAATAGATGCCTATCCTGCTTATAATCGAAATAGAAAAACGCCTATATTGTGACCCAAATCGGGAGATAGACGTTTATCTCACAAAAACGAATAAAGCGGTATAATCGAAAGCCGAATTTGGACGTTTTCAACTGCACTCCGTCGCGGATGCAGACAAAGTTGATGGGGCGTGTCGAAGGCGTGGTGAAGCTGGAACTGGGGCGTGGTTATCGGCCGATCAGAGATGGGCGCCTTTCGCCGATAATGGAAAAAAAAATATGCGTTTGTAGTGAGAATTTGGGGCACATTTCCTGGACCCTGTTTTTCCATGAATAAGGCCCCAATAAGTGCCCTAAATGACCAAATGAACACTGGAGGGAATCGGGGATGACCTCTCCTGACTCCCCCAGTGGTCACAAACCCCCTCCCACCACAAAATATGCTGTTTCACAACTTTTTATTTTCACCCTCACATGTCATACCCACCTCCCTGGCAGCAGTATGCAGGTCACTGGAGCAGTTATTAGGGGGTGCAGTGGACTTCAGGCAGGTGGACCCAGGCCCATCCCCCCCCCACACCTGTTACACTTGTGCTGGTAAATGGGAGCCCTCCAAACCGCCCCCCCCAAACCCACTGTACCCACATGTAGGTGCCCCCCTTCACCCCTTAGGGCTATAGTAATGGTGTAGACTTGTGGGCAGTGGGTTTTGAGGGAGATTTTGGGGGCTCAACACACAAGGGAAGGGTGCTATGCACCTGGGAGCTCTTTTACCTTTTTTTTTGTTTTTGTAGAAGTGCCCCCTAGGGTGCCCGGTTGGTGTCCTGGCATGTGAGGGGGACCAGTGCACTACGAATCCTGGCCCCTCCCACGAATAAATGTCTTGGAGTTATTCGTTTTTGAGCTGGGCGCTTTCATTTTCCGTTATCGCTGAAAAACAAAAACGCCCACCTCACAAATTGTCGAAAACATGGACGTCTATTTTTTGCGAAAATACAGTTCGGTCCGCCCCTTCACGGACCCGTTCTCGGAGATAAACGCCCATGGAGATAGACGTTTCCGTTCGATTATGCCCCTTCACGCGCCTTAGTAAAAGGGCCCCTATAAGATTCCTTAACCTTTATCCTGAACATGGCCTGGCAAAACTCTGATCGCCGCCGGATGAATATTGGTCCAATTGTGGATTAAAGCATCACTTCCACTAACTATACACAAGTTAGTGTTCTCTACTTTCTCATTTAATACTTGGTATCAAAATTCTAAAATTACCAAGATTATGGAAATAAGGGTCAACAAACAAGTTGTAGATGATACATTTTGAGTGGACTATATCAGTATATCAGTGTTGAAAAGTAGACGTTTTCTTGGCTTTGCCATTTTCAACACCTAACTCAAACCCTTTCCTTCATCACTAGTTATTTTAACTTCAGTGCTGTCCTCTTAAATTCCAGCTGATTTATTGGGAATCATCAATTATGCATCTCATCCCTCCGCCAAAATGTTATGGGTACTGTACTGTGCTGTGGAGAGGAATTTTAATGAGGACGGAAAGTAGCAATATGATGTCTTGCTCAAACCAAGCATATAACTCTGCATCTGAAAACATGCCAAGGCAAATGTTACAAGAACACATTTTAAGAGGCACATTTTTCTTTAAAATTGGAAAAGGTTATTTTTGCCACTTTGTCTTTCTTTGGTAAAGAGTTCAGGAATGGAAATGAAAACATCAGAGTCTTCCCATCTAAAGGTACTAAAAAAATTCTATAAAACAGAAATTAATAATCTAAGTAGTATTTGAATACATATAGGTGTGAGACCTCAGGCGAGGGTTTTGGGGTGGCCCTGGAAATAACTCAGTCTGACAAGATATATAAAGGTGAAAATAAATGTTTGATTCACCTGAGCCCTGGGACCTGTTACCTCACAGGCCAAGTACCTCAGATGCAACAGTTTTCTTTATTTAGTAACAGTCTCGAGTAGGCCTCTGGCTAGCAAGCCAAGTAGTCTGTGGTTGGTGGGGCTGCCCCAAGCAGACAAGCCTGTGATCTCTCAGGTCTTCTGAGAGTCAGGTCTGGCTCCATCCAGACCTCAGCAAGGCTTGCAAGTCTTAACAGAAACAAAGCTAGCTTACCTCAGCCAGCTCACAGCTGTTAAACACTTTCAATAAAGGCATAAATTTTAGCTACAGTTCTTACTCCTTAACCTTAGCCTGGGCCTGTCTTTTAGACTCCCAGGTATTGACTCTGCCTCTCCCAGGGTGGGATCAGTGCCCTTAAGATGGCCCAGACTAGTTAGAGAGAGACTTTTCTTAAGGGTGAGGGGCAGTGTTCAATAAACCCCCTCACATTCCCTCCTCATCGGTTCAACCGTACTGAGTTGAGCGTCTGCCATGTCAGGGTCCATTAGCATACTCTCATCCCACCCGATGTTTCATCTGATAGTGGAAAGTTTGAAGGCTGTGGAACCACTGCATTACACGTGCATTTGAAACCTTATGTCGAGCTATCCACTGCAGTGGTTGATGGTCCATGACCAGCAAGAATTTTCAGCCCAGAAGATAGCACTGGAACATCTGTAGGGCCTACTTGACCACAAGAGCCTCTATATCAATCACCGCATAGTTCTCTCTCGGGAATAGCATACAGCTAATGTATGTTAGCGGGTGGTCTTCCCTGTCCATTTCCTGGGCCAGAATGGCCCGAAGTCCAACCTCTGATGCATCAGATTGTATGATAAAGGTCTGGTTAAAGTCTGGGCTGACTGTACCAGCTCTGAACAAATAGCCCTCTTCAGGGTTTGGAAGGCCACATCCAACTCCTCCATCCAGTGTATCTTCTTGGGGGCCTTCTTTTATAGGAGGTGGGTTAGCAGTTCTGCTTTCTCAGCAAACCCAGGAATGAACCATCGGTACTACCCCATGATCCCGAGGAAGGCTCGTACTTGCTTTTTAATCTGGTGTACCAGCACCCGGGTGATTGCCTCTATTTTCCGAACCTAGGGTTCCACTTTGCTTTTCCAAACTGAGTACCTTAGATACTGAACTTTTTGGGATTCTCTGTTAAACCAACAGTCCACAGACTACACAGTTCTGCATCTACTTGTATGAGATGGCTCCACCAATCTCACTGTAGATGACAATTCATTAATCTATATCTATATAGGCAGCTGCATAGCTGCCATGGGGTTTAAGTAGGGGATCCACAAGGTGCTGGAAGATAGCTGGAACTCCATGAAGCCTGAAAGGGAGCACTGTAAATTGGAAGAAACCCTGGGGTGTTGAAAAGGCTTTCTGCTTGGTGGCTGTGGTGAGAGGTACCTGCCACTATCCCTTGGTCAGGTCCAAGGACAAAATTAATTGGGTCCCTCCCAGCCACTCAACGAGTTCATCCACCCTTGGCACTGGATAGGTGTCTAGCTTGGAGACACCATTCACCTTCTGGAAATCAATGCAAAACCAAATATGCCCATCTAAGGGAGATGCCCATTTATTGGTGGACTCTTCGATAACTCCCAATTTTAGCATTTCAACAAACTCTTTCACCACTGCTTGCTGTTGGGTTTCTGGGATTTGAAAGGGATGCTACCAGATTACCATCCCTGGTTTGGTGATAACATCATGAGGTGCCAGGTGGGTCTAGCCTGGCATTTCAGAATACACATCTTCATTCTGGCATACCAGCTGCTCTAGGTCAGCATTCTGCACGTCGGAGAGCTGGTCACCAAATGGGACTTGCAAGGATCCGAAGTCTATCGAGACCTGCGGCCATGGGCGTAGTTTGACTGTTTCATTTGGGGGGGGGCAAAGGATGGGGTGGGGCATATTAGCATATTCATTTGCATATATATATATATATATATATATATATATATATATATATGCAAATGCAAATGAATATGCTAATATGGAGGAAGGAAGGAAGAAAGAGCTGGCTTTTCTGGGAATAACCATAATGAATATGTATGAGATATGTCATACATATACATTATGGCTATTCCCAGAAAAAAACAGCTCTTTCTCCCTTCCTTCCTTCCTTCCTTTCTTCTTTCCTCCTTTCCCAGCACTCCCTCTTCCTCTCCAGTAGTATTTCCCCATCCCCTTTCAAATACCATATCATTGTAGACCTATTCATTATGGTTATTTCCAAAAAAGCCAGCTCTTTCTCCCTTCCTTCCTTCTCTCCTCCTTATCCAGAACACCCTCTTCCCCACCCCATTTCCCATACCATGCCAGTGTAGACCTTAGAAATGCATAAGCTCTATATGTAGATCTTTCAAGAGGTAGTGTGTAATGATTTAGGCTCTACACCCTTTCTGATGTTTTGGTGCCACCTCAGTAAGGCCAACACACAATCTCTCCACTGCAAAACATTATACGCAAACTTGCGCAAAAACACACTCATAACCTTACCAAACCATAACAGCACTAATTCCAAGGACAGGACAAGCTACAACCTTATGCATGGAAAGGCAGCACTGTAATTACACCGGGCTCTAAAACACCAGTACACTACCTAGTGAAAAATAAAACAAAACAAAAAGGGCTGCAAATACTGCACACTAGCAGAATACTGCACCTTGATCACACATGAAAAACACATGACACAACAGATATGACACAAGGAACTAGAAATAAAAAAAACATGAAGGAAAAATACTGAACTGGAAAGTTACCTCAAGAAGTCTGACTCAGCATGCAGCAATACTAGAAAAATTGAAACACATGCAAAATATCACAGATGCACATTTCCAAAAGCTGACATATTCCAATTAATAAATTTTGAATAAAATACTTTTTTCTACATTTGTTGTCTGATCATTTAGTTTTTCTATTCACTTTGGTCCCAGTATCTTCTGTTTTATGCAGTGTCTTCTTTCCATTTGATATTTTTTCTCTCACCATTTCCACCATCCTCCTGTGTCCTTATGCGCTCTATCTACCATCATCTGTAGCCCTGTCCCTATCCTTCCTCCAGTTTCAGCACCTGCCCTAAAAGTGTTCCGATCCAGCTCTTAAATTCAGCAATTTTCCCTCCATCCATATCCAGCATTTCTCCTCACTCTCTTCCCCTCCATCCATGTGCATGTACTTCCTCTGTCTTCCCTCCCCTCCATCCATGTCCAGCATTTCTCCTCTCTCCCTTCTCCTCCATCTGTGTGCATCTCCTCCCTTTGTCTTTCCTTCCCTTCATCCTTGTCCAACATTTCTCCTCTCTTAACTGCCCTCCACTCCATCCATGTCCAGCATTTCTCCTCTCTTCCCTCCCCTCCATCCACCCATATCCAGCAAATGTCTTCTCTCCCCTGCCCTCCCCTCCATTCATCCTTGTCCAGCAATTCTCCTCTCTCCCCTGCCCTCCCCTCCTCTCCATGTCCAGCAATCTCTTCCTCTCCCCTCCTTCCATCCATGCCCAGCAACTCTCCATTCTCCCCTGCCCTCTCTTCCATCCACCCATATCCAGCAAATTTCTTCTCTCCCCTGCCCCCATTCATCCATCCATGCCCACCAATTATCCTCTCTCCCCTGCCCTCCCCTCCTCTTCATGTCCAGTGATCTCTTCTCTCACCCTGCCCGCCCCTACCCTCCTCTCCATGTCAAGCTATCTCTTCTCTCACCCTGCCCTCTCCTCCTCTCCATGTTCAGTGATCTCTCCCCTCCCCTCCATCCATCCATGTCCAGCAACTCTCCCCTGCCCTCTCCTCCATCCACCCATATCCAGAAAATTTCTTCTCCCCTGCCCCATTCATCCATCCATGTCCAGCAATTCTCCTCTCTCCCCTGCCCTCCCCTCCCTCTCCTGTCTAGTGATCTCTTCTCTCCCCTGCCCTCCCCTCCCATCCATGTCCAGCGATTCTCCCTGCCCTCCCTCAGCTCCTCGACAGCCTTCCTCTCCCATCCATGTCCAGCAATTTCCCTTTCCTCCCTCAGCTCCCTGATAGCCCTCCTCTCCATTCCTTCCTGCCCACTCCCCCGCACGTTTAACCATTTTACTTTCAGTCGCAGCCACAACAGTGAAGAGGACAACACAGCAGGCTCGCCTCCAGCTTCTCCCTTCGCTCACACAGTGTCCTGCCTTCTGCAATGATGTATTTCTTGTTTCCATGAGGGCAGGACACTGTGTGAGTGAAGGGAGAAGCTGAAAGCGAGCCCACTGTGTTGTCTTCACTGCCGTCGCTGCGCCTGAAAGTAAAAGGATCAAACGCGCGGGGGGGAGGGGGGAATGGAAAGGAGGGCTGTCCGCCGGGGAGCTCAGGGCAGGAAGGAGGGACCGTCGGAGAGCTGCCTTGCGCCAGCCCTGCATTTGGGGGGCAATGCCCCCCTTGCCCCCCCAAACTATGCCCATGCCTGCGGCCCAAAGTGCCCTCTTTGAACTAGGGCTTCCGTCATGTGGACCTACTTCAACTCTTGTCAGGTTTTGCCACCCTATAGTTGACAAGTCCTGGCCAAGATGAACAAACAGATGTAGAAATATTATCAGAAATTTGGGAGGCTAACAAACTGGGGAACAGAATAATAATGGGTGATTTCAATTACCGTAATCCAACGGAATAGGTAGAATATATTATCAAACAAAAACACACCTTCCTACCTTGTGTACAACGTGTTTGAAAGCAACAATGGCGTCCCCAAGGTAAAAAAAATAAATAATAATCACAAAAAATGTGGAGAAAAAAGACATCAGATCCCACGGAAACACCTCTTTGTCAAAGGAAAAGCCTTTTGTATAATGAGGGAACCATATCAGTCATGTGTCTTCAAAAAAAACTCCACAAAACAAATTTTACCACTGGTTTAACCATGTACTCTACAAACACTTGTAAAGGAGACATAAATAACACACTTCCCAAAGCTTGGCAAGAGTACTTATCTCGGTTGAAGAATTGTCCAACTTTATATTATGAATCCAGCCTCGCGTATAATGTACTCCTCACTTCCATGAAGTCCCGACAGGGTCACCCTGTTTCGCTACAGTATAGCTGCTTCAGGGGAATATTTCCATAATTAAAGACAGTCCAAGCTCATCATGTCATGCCGTGAATTGGATACGGCGTGATGTGTAGAGTACATGGTTAAACCAGTGGTAAAATTTGTTTTGTGGAGTTTTTTTTGAAGACACATGACTGATATGGTTCCCTCATTATACAAAAGGCTTGTCCTTTGACAAAGAGGTGTTTCCGTGGGATCTGATGTCTTTTTTTCTCCACATTTTTTGTGATTATTATTATTTTTTTTA
Organism: Microcaecilia unicolor; assembly: GCF_901765095.1. Taxonomy (NCBI): domain Eukaryota; kingdom Metazoa; phylum Chordata; class Amphibia; order Gymnophiona; family Siphonopidae; genus Microcaecilia; species Microcaecilia unicolor. Next base: position 213,382 of record NW_021963097.1, on the reverse strand, counting down.
CCTTGGGGACGCCATTGTTGCTTTCAAACACGTTGTACACAAGGTAGGAAGGTGTGATTTCAATTACCCTAATACTGACTGGGTAAATATAGCATCAGGGTATGCTAGGGAGGTAAATTTCCTTGACAATATCAAGGACTGCTTTAAGGAGCAGCTGCTACAGGAGCCAACAAGAGGAGGAAAAATTCTAGACCTAGTCCTTAGTGGAGCACATGATCTGGTGCAGGAGGTAATAGTGATGGGGCTGCATGATAACAGTGATCATAATATGATCAGATTTGATATCAGCTTTGGAGTAAATACACACAGGAAATCTAATATCTTAGCATTTAACTTTCAAAAAGGACACTATGATAAATTGAGAAGAACAGTGAAAACATACTTTAGAGGAGCAACTGTGAAGGTAAAATATTTACATGAGGCATGGATGCTGTTCAAAAATACCATCCTGGAAACCCAGGCCAAATATATTCCGTCTATTAAAAAAAAGAGCAAGGAAGACCAAATAACAGCACATGACAGCACGCATGGTTAAAGAATGAGATGAAGGAAGCTATTAGAGCTAAAAAAAAAATCATTCAGAAAACAGAAGAAGGATTCAACTGAAAATAATATGAAACAGCATAAAGGAATGGTAACTCAAAAGCAAAGCACTGAAAAGGAAGGTAAAGAAGGACTTTGAAAACAAGATTGCGTTGGAGACAAAAACATGTAGTAAAAACTTTTGTTAGGTATATTAAAAGCAAGAAACTGGCAAAAGAATCAGTTGGACAGCCAGATGACCGAGAGGTAAAAGGGGGCACTCAGGGAAGACAAAACTACAGTGGAGAGATTAAATGAATTCTTTGCTTCAGTCTTCACCGAGGAAATTTTCTGAGAGATAACGGTGCCAGAAAGGATATTCAAAGCTGATGAGTCAGAGAAACTGAATGAAATCTCTATAAACTTGGAAGATGTAACTGCGCAATTTGATAAATTGAAGAGTAGCAAATCGCCTGGACTGTATGGTATTCATCCGAGAGTACTGATAGATTAACTTGTAGAAATATCATTAGTAAAATGTCATTTATCTTTAAATTAAAGCATGGTACCGAAAGATTGGAGGGTGGCCAATGAAACACCAATTTTTAAAAAAGGTTCGAGGTGATCTGGGAAATTATAGACCAGTGAGCCTAACATCAGTGCTGGGCAACATGGTTGAGACTATTATAAAGAACAAAATTAAAGAGCATATTCAAAAGCACGGATTAATGAGACAAAGCCATAAGTACATAAGTATTGCCATACTGGAAAAGACCAAAGGTCCATCGAGCCCAGCATCCTGTTTCCAACAGTGGCCAATCCAGGTCACAAATACCCGGCAAGATCCCAAAAATGTACAAAACATTTTATATTGCTTATCCCAGAAATAGTGGATATTCTCGAAATCCATTTAATAACGGTCTATGGACTTTTCCTTTAGGAAGCCATCCAAACCTTTTTTAAACTCCGCTAAGCTAACCATCTTTACCACATTCTCTGACAACGAATTCCAGAGTTTAATTACACGTTGAGTGAAAAAAATTTTCTCCGATTCATTTTAAATTTACTACATTGTAGCTTCATCGCATGCCCCCTAGTCCTAGTTTTTTTGGAAAGTGTAAACAGACGCTTCACATGTACCGTTCAACTCCACTCATTATTTTGTAGACCTCTATCATATCTCCCCGCAGCCGCATTTTCTCCAAGCTGAAGAGCCCTAGCCGCTTTAGCCTTTCCTCATAGGGATGTTGTCCCATCCCCTTTATCATTTTCGTCGCCCTTCTCTGCACCTTTTCTAATTCCACTATATCTATTTTGAGATGTGGCAACCAGAATTGAACACAATATTCGAGGTGTGGTCGCACCATGGAGCGATACAAAGGCATTATAACATACTCATTTTTGTTTTCTATTCCTTTCCTAATAATACCTATCATTCTATTTGCTTTCTTAGCCACAGCAGCACACTGAGCAGAAGGTTTCAAAGTATCATCAACGACGACACCTAGATCCCTTTCTTGGTCCGTGACTCCTAATGTGGAACCTTGCATGACATAGCTATAATTCAGGTTCCTCTTTCCCACATGCATCACTTTGCACTTGCTCACATTAAACGCCATCTGCCATTTAGACGCCCAGTCTCGTAAGGTCCGCTTATAATTTTTCACAATCCTCCCGCGATTTAACGACATTGAATAACTTTGTGTTATCCGCAAATTTAATTACCTCACTAGTAACTCCCATCTCTAGGTTGTTTATAAATGTGTTAAAAAGCAGCGGTCCCAGCACAGAGCCCTGGGGAACCCCACTAACTACCCTTCTCCATTGAGAATACTGACCATTTAACCCTACTCTCTGTTTTCTATCTTTCAACCAGTTTTTAATCCACAATAGAGCACTACCTCCTATCCCATGACTCTCCAATTTCCTCTGGAGTCTTTCATGAGGTACTTTGTCAAACGCCTTCTGAAAATTCAGATACACAATATTAACCGGCTCACCTTTATCCACATGCTTGTTCACCCCTTCAAAGAAATGTAGTAGATAGGTGAGGCAAGTTTTCCCTTCAATAAATCCATGTTGACTTTGTCTCATTAATCCATGCTTTTGAATATGCTCTGTAATTTTGTTCTTTATAATAGTCTTTACCATTTTTCCCGGCACCGATGTCGGACTCACCGGTCTATAATTTCCCAGATCTCCTCTGGAACCTTTTTTAAAAATTGGTGTTACATTGGCCACCCTTCAATCTTCTGGTACCATGCTTGATTTTAAGGATAAACTACATGGAAATGGGACTTGATAAACTGCCTTTCTGAGGTTTTTGCAACTACATTCAAAGTGGTTTACATACATTGAGGTACTTATTTGTACCAGGGGCAATGGAGAGTTAAGTGACTTGCCCAAGGTCACAAGGAGCTGCAGGGGGAATTGAACTCAGTTCCCCAGGATCAAAGTCCACTGCACTAACCACTAGACTACTCCTCCACTCCCCAAGCTCATTTTTCAGTTCTATCAGTACTCTGGGATAAATACCATCCGGTCCAGGAGATTTGCTATTCTTCAGTTTGTAGAACTACCCCATTATATCCTCCAGGTTTACAGAGAATTAATTAAGTTTCTCCAACTTGTCAGCTTCAATTACCTTTTCTGGCACCGGTATCCCACCCAAATATTCCTCGGTGAAGACCGAAGCAAAGAATTCATTTAATCTCTCCGCTACGGCTTTTTCTTCCCTGATTGCCCCTTTTACTCCTCGGTCATCTAGCAGTCCAATTGATTCTTTTGCCGGCTTCCTGCTTTTAATATACCTAAAAAAAAATTTACTATATGTTTTGGCCTCCAGCGCAATCTTTTTTTCAAAGTCCCTCTTAGCCTTCCTTTTCAACGCTTTGCATTTGACTTGACATTCCTTATGCTGTTTCTTATTATTTTCAGTCGGTTCCTTCTTCCATTTTCTGAAGGATTTCATTTATCTCTAATAGCTTCCTTCACCTCACTTTTTAACCATGCCGGCTGTCATTTGGTCTTCCGTCCTCCTTTTTTAATACGTGGAATACATTTGGCCTAGGCTTCCATGATGGTGTTTTTGAACAGCATCCACACCTGATGTAAATTTTTGACCCTCGCAGCCACTCCTCTAAGTTTTTTTTTTCACCGTTCTTCTAATTTTATCATAGTCTTCTTTTTTAAAATTAAACGCTAACGTATTTTATTTCCTATGTTTACTTACTTCAAAACTAACATCAAATCCAATCATATTATGATCACTGTAATCAAGCGGCCCCAGTAACATTACCTCCTGCACCAGATCATGCGCTCCACTAAGGACTAGGTCTAGAATTTTTTCTTCTCTCGTCGGCTCCTGTACCAGCTGCTCCATAAAGCAGTCCTTGATTTTGTCAAGGAATTTTACCTCCCTAGCATGCCCTGATGTTACATTTACCCAGTCAATATCGGGGTAATTGAAATCACCCGCTATTAATGTGTTGCCCAGTTTGTTTGAGTCCCTAATTTCCTTTAACATTTCTACATCCGTCTGTTCATCCTAGCCAGGCGGACAATAGTACACTCCTATCACTATCCTTCTCCCCTTTACACATGGAATTCCAATCCATAGTGATTCCAAGAAGTGTTTTGTTTCCTGCAGAATTTTCAATCTATTTAATTCAAGGCTCTCGTTAATATACAATGCTACCCCTCCACCAATTCGATCTACCCTATCACTACGATATAATTTGTAACCCGGTATGACAGTGTCCCACTGGTTATCCTCCTTCCACCAGGTCTCAGAGATGCCTATTATATCTAATTTTTCATTTAGTGCAATATATTCTTACTCTCCCATCTTATTTCTTAGGCTCCTGGCATTCGCATATAGACATTTCAAACTATGTTTGTTGTTTCTATTTACATCATGCTCAGTACTTGACAGTATTAATTTGCAATCTTTTGTCTGATTTTTATTTTTATTTAAGGACACATGATCTACTACAGTCTCTTTTGGAACCTCACTATCAGGATACCCTATCTTCCCTGTTTTGGTGATATCTTTGAAATATACCTTATCCTAAACCATGCGTTTTTGAGCGACTGTCGGCCTTCCCCCCCCCCCCCCCCCCCCCCTCGTTTCTAGTTTAAAAGCTGTGCCATCTCCTTTTTAAATGCCGATGCCAGCAGCCTGGACCCACCCTGATTAAGGTGGAGCCCGTCCTTTCGGAATAGGCTCCCCCTTCCCCAAAATGTTGCCTAGTTCCTAACAAATCTAAAACCCTTCTCCCTGCACCATCATCTCATCCATGCATTGAGACTCCGGAGCTCTGCCTGTCTCTTGGGTCCTGCGCGTGGAATGGGTAGCATTTCAGAAAATGCTACCCTAGAGTTTCTGGATTTGAGCTTTCTACCTAAGAGTCCAAATTTGGCTTCCAGAACCTCTCTCCCACATTTTCCTATATCATTGGTACCCACATGTACCAAGGCATACGACTCCTCCCCAGCACTATCTAAAATCCTATCTAGGTGACGCGTGAGGTCCACCACCTTCGCACCAAGTAGGTAAGTCACCAGGCAATCGTCACATCCACCAGCCACCCAGCTATCTATATGCCTAATGATCGAATCACCAACTACAACCAGCTGTCCAAACCCTTCCCTCCTGGGCAGCACTTGGAGACATATCCTCGGTGCAAGAGGATAGTACATCCCCTGGTGGGCAGGTCCTGGCTACAGGAGTACTTCCTACTTCACCAGGGTGATGCTCTCCTTCTAGGAGACCTCCCTCCTCCAAAGTAGCACAGGGGCTACCAGACTGGAGGTGGGACTTCTCTACAACATCCCTGTAGGTCTGCTCTATGTACCTCTCTGTCTCCCTCAGCTCCACCAAGTCTGCTACTCTAGCCTCAAGAGAACGGACAGATTTGCATCGGGCACACACATATGACATCTCACCAACTGGGAGATAATCATTCATGTGACACTCAATGCAAAAGACTGGATAGCACCCCTGTTGCTGCTGGACTGCTGACTCCATCTTAGTGTTTTTGAGTTTTTCAATAATTTAAAACTTGCTACAGTATTAAGGATATTAGCCTAATATAAAAATGTTTACATAGTATATTGTATGATCTATTTAGTGTTTCCTTCTTAGATGTTAATGAAATGTATTTAAAACTCTGTAAGAGCATTCCTTGCTTGTTACCCTAATTACAATAACTGACTATAAATGAAGAGTTATCCTAGGGGTGGGCGGGTGTTGGGGAGGGCAGGTGGGAAGACTGAACTAGATCCTGCAGTGCCTGCTAGAGTCTATCTGTTAATGCTGTGGTACAAAGTTTTTAAAACTAAGGGGAAAAAACTATGGAGATTAGTTGATAAAATTTGCCTTTTTATATTGCCTATCACTAACCTACAATTCCTCCTTTAAACCCCAATATTTAAGTTCCCAAAGCACAAAGCAAAATAGTGTTCACTTACCAGAGAAATGTCCTCTTCTCTCAGAACCTCTCAGAAAGAAAGTTCAGTGGGACCTTTCCTTCCATCCCAACTTTGCAACATCTGCTCCTATACCCCGAATAAATTTTTAATATACCTTCATCTTCTATAACTATCCTATTAGCTAGTTATATTTACTATAAATTAAATGCATTCCTTCTTGTATTTCATCAGCTCCTACCTTTTTACCCACTAGCCACCCTTCTTAAAATACTATCCCCCCCTCTTTACTAAGCCACACGGCAATGCCAACACAGCCCAATCAAAGTGAATGGGCTGTGTCAGTATTAGCGCACGGCTTGGTAAACAGTGTGGGGGGGGGGGGCGGTTATTCCTTAGTGTTATTTTCTTTAAATACTTTTCCCCACACCCCACCACCAATCTAAATGAATTTACTACAACAGTGATGCCAATATTATCACGCCCACAGTTAACCTATGGGCTCTCTTAATAATTGTACTGTGTGTCCAGTTTGTCTTTTACTTCTTGTTACTTATATTTTAAGCATTTATTTATTTTTCCATTTATAGCACATCTATTAACTCTGTGAGTTTCAATAAAAACATTCACAGTAAAATAGTACTTTAAGCTTTTAGTCCTGTCTTTCTGTCTTTTCCTATCCTACAAGACCCTTTACATTTTCTTTGAATATTGCTGTTTGTTAGTTTTCCATTTCTTCCCCATTTAAAGTGACAGGCAAACTTTCGTCCAGCACTTCTGGGGATACCCTCCAGTGGATTAGCTATGGGGTGGCCACGGGTGCCTGGGCCCCCCAAATTGGCTCTGGGGCCACCGGTTTGGCTGGTGGGGGTCCCCAACCCCCCCCAGCTAAAGTGTTTGTCCATTGCTGGTCTCACATTGCCTGCCGCCCTGTCCTATTTTCAGTCGCTGTGCAGAATCACTTTAATGAAACTGAGCATGCTTGCACATGCTCATTTTCATTAAAACGAGCCAGGCTGGAGGCGGCGGCAGGAGGGTGGCCGCGGGGGGCAGAGGTGGCGGTGGGAGGGCGGAGGTAGGGTGGCAGGCCAAAATGTGCCCCCCCCACCTTGGGCTCTGGCCCCCTTCCATTGAGGTGTGGCTTCGCGCTGCTACCCTCACCATCTTAGTGAAAGGCTGGCTACATATGAAAGCAACATATCCCCTAATATAAGACTGGGCATCTGTCAACCACAGTCTGCAAAGCCTGATTAACTTTATAGCAGAAAAGCAACTATGGTCCTTTTTGCTCATTGCACTGATAATAAAGCACCTGCACTGATTTATGGTCAAAGACTGGAAATGAATATTATGTGTTTAATTATTCTAATCTACACTCAATCAACTTTTAACATGCTTAATTAACTTTTGAATAATTCAAAGTTAAAAGATATTATGTAGTTCATCACTGTTTCCTCTCCTATCTAAAAGCTGGAAATCTTTTGCAAAATGTAGAACTTTCTTATTTTATGTCATGGACTCATCAAGAAGCAAATGGATTTTAATATTTTTAAAAGTTATTCCAATGCACTCTGATTTTAAGCACCTTGCATTTGATGAAGTAGACTCTTTCCGGCACATATTAAAAGCTATTTAACCAGCCAGGATCGGCTCCTAGCCGGTTATATAACCTTAAGCTGGCTAAGCGCTAATATTCAGCGTAAGATAGCTGGCTTTCTCGGTTGAATATTACCATTTAGCAGCTAGCCCGGTCACCGGCTATATTGCATGACATGGCTAGTTAGTGCCAATATTTGTTGGCTGACCGGTTAAGTTTAGTGGCTAGACAGACTCATATAAATAGCAGGTCTATATTTGGCCGCTATAACTTAGCTAGTCAGCTGATGAATATCGACTTAACTAGCTATATTTTTAGTGGCCCAAAAGAAAACCTGGAAATTCGATGCCAGTCATCGGATTCAGCCCTGGCATTGAATTTCCGGGTTCGTCACCAACCGTGGAAGTTAGCCAGCTCCCTCCTGTGGTCTCAATATCGGCCCCAATATGTTCAAACATTTCTGTTGCAATAAATCATTTTTCTAGTAAACACAAAATGGGAGAAATCTTTAGTAAACAGGACTCTTAGAGGGTAATTCTATAAAGGACCTTTTTACAAAGCTACAGCAAAAAGTATCCTTAGCACACCCTTTTGGGCTCATTTTCGAAAGAGAAGGATGCCCGTCTTTCAATATAAATTGGAAGATGGATGTCCTTCTCACAGAAACATCCAAATCAGTATAATCGAAAGTTGATTTTGGATGTCCTCAACTGCAGGTATGTCCAAAGTTCAATGGAGCGTGTCTGAGGCGTAGCAAAGGTGGGACTTGGGCGTGCCTATCACGTGGACGTCCTTGACCCATAAGGACGTCCCTGACAAGCACTTGGACGCTTTCACACGGACCTGTTTTTCTTACGACTAAGGCACAAAAAGGTGCCCAAAATGACCACATGACCACTGGAGAGAATCGGGGATGACCTCCCCTTACTCCCCCAGTGGTCACTAACACCCTCCCACCCTCAAAAAACATTTGTAAAAATATGTCGTGCCAGCCTCTATGCCAGACTCAGATGTCATACTCAGGTCCATGACAGCAGTGTGCGGGTCCCTAGAGCAGTTTTAGTGGGTGCAGTGCACTTCAGGCAGGCGGACCCAGCACCATTCCCCCCCCCCCCCACCTGTTACTTTTGTGGAGGAAAAAGCGAGCCCACCAAATCCCACCACAAAGAGGGGTATAATTGAAAGGGGTGCCCAAGTTTTCCTGAGGACGTCCTCGCAGGATGTCTCGGCGAAGGGGCGGGGAAACCCGTATTATCGAAACAAGATGGGCATCCATCTTTCATTTTGATAATACGGTCAGGGACACCCAAATTGCAAAATTTAGGTCGACCTTAGAGATGATCATCCTTGGAGATGGTTGTCCCCAATTTTTGGCAATAATGGAAACCGGGGACACCCATCTCAGAAACAACCAAATCAAAGCCATTTGGTCATGGGAGGAGCCAGCATTCATAGTGCACTGGTCCCCCTGACATGCCAGGACACCAACCGGACACTCTAGGGGGAACTGCAGTGGACTTCATAAATTGCTCCCAGGTGCATAGCTCCCTTACCTTGTGTTCTGAGCCCCCCAACCCTCCCCCAAAACCCACTCCCCACAACTGTACACCACTACCACAGCCCTAAGTGATGAAGGGGGGCACCTACATGTGAGTACAGTGGGTTTCTGGTGGGTTTTGAAGGGCTCACAATAACCACAACAAGTGTATAAAATAATGAGTGGAGTGGAATAGGTGGATGTGAAGCGTCTGTTCACGCTTTCCAAAAATACTAGGACTAGGGGGCATGCGATGAATCTACATTGTAGTAAATTTAAAACAAATCGGAGAAAATTTTTCTTCACCCAACGCATAATTAAACTCTGGAATTTGTTGCCGGAGAACGTGGTGAAGGCGGTTAGCTTAGCATAGTTTACAAAGGGGTTAGACGGTTTCCTAAAGGACAAGTCCATAAACCACTACTAAATGGACTTGGGAAAAATCCACAATTCCAGGAATAGCATGTATAGAATGTTTGTACATTTGGGAAGCTTGTCATGTGCCCTTGACCTGGATTGGCCGCTGTCGTGGACAGGATGCTGGGCTCGATGGACCCTTGGTCTTTTCCCAGTGTGGCATTACTTATGTACTTATGTAACAGGTGTGGGGGGGATGGGTCTGGGTCCGCCTGCCTGACGTGCACTGCAGTACCCACTAAAACTGTTCCAGGGAGCTGCATACTGCTGTCATGGAGCTGGGTATGACATTTGAGGCTGGCATAGAGGCTCGCAAAAAATATTTAAAAGGGTTTTTTTTTAGGATGGGAGGGGGTTAGTGACCACTGGGGGAGTAAGGGGAAGTCATCCCCTATTCCCTCCGGTGGTCATCTGGTCAGTTCAGGCACCTTTTTGAGGTTTGGTCGTATCAAAAAATAGACCAAGTCGCCCAAGTGCTCTTCAGGGACGTCCTTCTTTTTTCCATTATCGGTCAAGGACGCCCATGGATTAGGCACGCACCAGTCCCACCTTCGCTATGCTTCCGACATGCCCCTATGAACTTTGGTCGTCCCCACGACCGAAAGCAGTGGAGGATGCCCAAAATCGGCTTTCGATTATGTCGATTTGGGCGACCCTGGGAGAAGGATGCCCATCTCCCGATTTGTGTTGAAAGATGGGCGCCCTTCTCTTTCGAAAATAAGCCCACTGTACTCACTGTACCCACATCTAGGTGCCCCCTTCACCTGTAAGGGCTATGGTAGTGGTGTACAGTTGTGGGTAGTGGGTTTTGGGGGGCTCAGCACACAAGGTAAGAGAGCTATGTATCTGGGAGCAGTTTCTGAAGTCCACTGCAGTGCCCCCTAGGGTGTCCGGTTGGTGTCCTCGCATGTCAGGGGGACCAGTGCACTACAAATGCTGGCTCCTCCCACAACCAAAGGGCTTGCATTTGGTCGTTTCTGAGATGGACATCCTTGGTTTCCATTATCACCAAAAATCAGAAACGACCAAGTCTAGGGACGACCATCTCTAAGGATGGCCAAAATTTCAAGATTTGGACGTCCATCTTGTTTCCATAATATGGGTTTCCCCGCCCCTCCATTGGGACATTTTGTGAGGACGTCCTGAATAAAACTTGGACATCCCTTTCGATTATGCCCCTCTTGGTCTGTCCCAGTATGGCAATGCTTATGTACTTATGTACTCTTAGAACAGCAAGCAGGACCCTAGCGTTGCCTAGTGGTCAGTGCAGTGGATTGTAGAGAAGGGGACCCAAACTCATATCCCACTCTAACTGGTACACTTGTGGTGGAAATATAAGTGCCCCCCAAACCACAAAATACCTACTGAATCCACATATAGGTGACATCTGCAGGCATAAGCGCTATTGTAACCCTGTGTCTGCTCCTTCCCAGCCTCCAAGGGAGGCCTGGTGCTGGAATTTTCTCTGTCCTGCTCCTGTTATGACACGATCACCCAGGTCCCATCAGGAGCAGGAGAGAGACAGACCCTTGGGCCGGGCCCCCCTTGGAGGCTGGTCCCGAGGGAATCTTGCCACCCCATCCCTTCCCTCTTGGTGGCCCTGGGTGGGGAGTGCAGGTTCTGAGTGGCTGGGGCAGTATGTGTGGCTGCAGAAGCTGAATGACTAGAGGTAGTGTACAGAGCCAAGACAAGCTTCTACTGCTTCTGAAGTAGATATTCAGAATTAGACCCCCATCTGCCCCTCCCCATCACTCCACTACAAAGAAATAACAAGAGCAGAGGAAGTCTCTGGGAAAGTGAACATTACATTGCAGGGAGATTTGGTGACTTAAAGCTCAGGATAGAACAGAGTTTGTGGGTTTATTGATAAATCTGTTTCTAATTTCATTGGAAAAGCAAAATCTAGTATACCCTAGTGGAAAGAAGAGATGGGGGATATATGATAAAGATGTTTAAATACTTGAAAGGAATTAATATACAAAGAAACCTTTTCCAGAGACAGGCAAGTAATAGAACTAGGGCACATGAATTGAGGTTACAGGATGGTCGACATAGAAGTAACATCAGGAAATACTTTTTCATGGAGAAGGTGGTAGATACCTGGAATACCCTCCTAGGGGAGGTGGTGGAAACAAAAACAGTGACAGAATTAAAAAATGCATGGAATAAACACAGAGGATCCCTTAATAGAAACAGGGTGGAATCAAAACAACTTAAATGACCTCATGGCTGCTGATAGGAATGGTGTCAGTAGTTGGAAAGGAAGGTCATTATTGGGCAGACTTCTACAGTATGTGTCCTTTTATATCTATCTCTTCATGTAGTGCTATATACTCTAATTCGATCTTATTTTAAAGGCTTCTTGCATTTGTATATACACACTTCAAATTGTCTTTTTTTCTTGCATCTACATGCTGCTTTGAAGTAAATGGGGATAATTTGCATCCTTTATTCTGTTCTCCCATTGAACAATCCTGGTTTTCTTTCACCATTATTGAAACCTCTCTATGGGGATTTCCTAATGATCCTGTTTCAATAGTACCTTCAAGGATAATCCACACTGAACCATGTGCTCCTGGGCGACTGTCAACTTCCCCCCAATTTAGTTTAAAAACTGCATTATCTCCTTTTTAAATGTAAGCACCAGCAGCCTGGATCCATTTTGATTAAAGTGGAGCCTATCCTTCTGAAACAGGCTCCCCCTCTCCCAGAATGTTGCCTAGTTCCTAATAGATCTAATCCCTTAGCCCTGAACCATTGACTCAACCACACATTGAGACTTCAGAGCTCTGCCTGTCTCTTGGGGCCTGCACGTGGAATGGGGAGCATTTCTGAAAATGCTACTCTGAAGGATCTGGATTTTAGCTTTATACCTAGGAGCCTAAATTTACCTACCAGAACTACCTCCCACATTTTTCTGTCTTTGGTACCTACATGTACCAAGGCAGCTGGCTCCTCCCCAGGTGATGTGTGAGGTCTGCCACCTTCACACTAGGCAGACAAGTGACCAGGTGATCTTCACATCCACCAACCACCCAGCTATTTACATATCTAATAATTGAATCACCAACTACAATAGGCACCATAACCCTTTCCTCCTGGGCAAAAGCCCCTGGAGACACGTCCTCGGTACAAGAGGATATTGTATCCTCTGGTGGGCTGGTCCTGCCTACAGGATTACCTGCAACATCACCTGGGCTATGATCTATTTTTAGGAGGCCTCCCTCCTCCAAGGCAGCACAGGGGCTGCCAGACTGGAGGTGGGACCTTTCTACAACATCCCTGTAAGCCTCCTCTTTGTACCTCTCTGTCTCCCTCAGCTCCTCCAGGTCTGCTACTCTAGCCTCAAGAGAGCAGACTGAGAGCTAGGAGCTCTTTGCATTGAGTGCACACATATAAAGTCTCACCAACTTTGAGATAATCACACATGTGTGACACTCAATGCAAAAGACAGGATAGAACCCTTCATGCTGCTGGACTGCTGTCTGCATCTTAGTATTACAGATTTGTCTAATTAAAACTTCTTAAGGCACTAGGGAGATTAGAAGACTATAAAGGCCCTTTAGATTATATAGTATAATGTGTAATTTATTTAGTGTTTGCTTCTCAGAAGCTAATTAAATGTAATTAAAACTCTAATAAAAAAAACTATCCTTAATTAGAATAATAGACTATAAATGAAGAGTTGTACTAGGGGTGGGTGGGAGATAGGGTGGGTGGGAATGAAAACTGAACTAGGCCCTGCTGTGCCTGCTAGAGGCTATCTGTTAATTCTGTGGTACAAAGTTAAAGTTTTAAAGCTATGTTGAATAGGCTATGTAAATTAGCTAATAAGGTTTGCTTTATTTAAAATTTTCTCTATCAATAACCTATAATTCCTCCTTTAAACCCCAATCTTTAAGTTCCCAAAGCACAGAGCAAAATAATGTTCACTTACCAGAGAAATGTCCTCTTCTCTCAGAACTTCTCAGAAAGAAAGTTAAGTGGGACCTTTCCTCTCTATATAGTTTGATTTTAAGGGGACTGCTTCAAACAGACTTTTTGAAGCTAATTCAGTAATCAGATTGCCCTTAGTAACCTTTGCAAATATTCTACTTTCTCATACTTTAATTAACACCTAATTCATGTCAATAGCAGTGCAACCAAAGAACAGAAAATAACTGTCTTTTAGGACAAATTTTGAGCCTTGCTACTATTGTTTTTAATGTTATTTGGCTGTTAAGTTTCTACCTCTAGAAAAAGTTTCAGTTTAAAACTATGGGAAAGGGTTGTACACTAGAGAGACTAGTTAATAATGCTTGCTTCTTTCTCTCTCTTTGTTTTTCCCCCTAAGACTGTACTAGACCCTGCTGTGCCTGCAAGAGGCTATCTGTTAATGCTGTAGCACAAAGTTCAAGTTTTAAAGCTAGGGGAAAAGGGTATGGAGACTAGTCAACAAAGTTTGCATCTTTTTTTTATTCTGTCTATCAATAACCCACAATTCCTCCTTTAAACCCCAATCTTTTCAAAAGTGATTTAAAAACGCTTCTTTATAAGAACACATTTTCTATCTATTGAAGATTCTATATCTATATGCCTGTTTGTGAGATTTCTATGGTTCTGCTGGGACTTTGATTACAAACGCATATACCTTTTTGTTTTTACCTTCTCTCCTTTCCTATCTATATTGTAGTTCTACCCTCCTTCCTATTGTTTCTTGCCTTGTTTCAAGTTAATTTCCACTTTTAAATTTAGATTGTAAGCTGCCTAGATGGGTTTTTTTTCCGTAGGCGGGATAGAAAGTTCCAAATAAACTTGAAATAAATAAACTGGAAACTTTATAAAGACAAATAGGCATATTACTGCCCAATTAACCTAGGTGACCTGTTATAAATTTACCCCCATAATCTTTTCACAGTTCTTTGAGAAACTGTGAAGGGGATCAGATAGATAAATAAATAGATATAGCAGAGTCTTATTGTACATCTGATTTATAGTAAGACATAAATACTGATGTCGCCAGAGTACTTAGATTTAAGTTCTTTGGTTATTTCAGTTCATGTTTCAAGCTTAGTTAATATCCCAAGGAGATTCAAGGAAAAATTGATGCTTTAATTATTCTTTGTCAGATCCTCTGATGTTCAGGATATATCCTCTGCTTGGGAGATCCACTTAGGGCAGACTAGCACAGATGATGCTAACAGTAGAACACTTCGGGATGCTAAGCAGGCAGTTCTCAGAAGTAGATTAATTGAGTTGGCCTCTAGGAAAATTGCAAAAAAAAAAAAAAAAAAACCTGCAAATTTTGACATTGGAAAAAGGTGATTAAGAACCTTGAAACAAAGTGCAAGAGGAATAAGTCAAGACAGCTATTAAGGAAGATGATAAGGTTGCGGGAACAGCTGAACGACATTCTTACATCTGAAACAGAATTTTATATGAAGAAGCCCAAAAGGCAATATTTTGAAAAGGGTAATAAACAGAAGGGGTTGTTAGACAGCTGAGGGGGATTAGAGCTTAAATACCTGCAAAGAAACAATCAAGAAGAGAAGGTAGATAAATCTGAAATCACTGTCGCAGTCCCTGCAGCATTACGCAAGTAGTTGAATGCTGAACAGGTACAGATGAAAGGTGAAAGAGTGGTGGCTGCTTCCTTCCGTGAATTAGACTTTTCTAAACTTTCCAGGAGCTGTAGAAACAGATTTTGAGGACAGACATTATATCAGCTGCTAAAGTTATGAACTGCATGGCACATTCACCAAACTTTGTGGGCATTAACACATTTTCAAACAAGTGCAAGTGAAAACCCAATGCTAGATCAGCCATATCAGCAAATTCACTGCAGCATATTTAGATGATGTAAAAACGGGATTTATAAGCTTGTTATCTCATTCACCCCTATTTATTAGATGGAGTAAAACATCCTGTGGCCTATTTATCATAGAAAATTATGCTTTAACTTTCAAGTTGGAGCAAAGAGGTTTTTACTTCAATCTAGTACCTTACATTATTAATGTTGGCACATAGGGCATTTTATGTATGATCCCCTTCATACCTGGCCACATTAGTTATGCCTTTCATTCCTACAAGAAATTTGATATACGTCAATGCAACCGTATGTTGCTATCTATGGTAGCTGCTGCAAATAGGGTTGTTACTAGGAAGAGTGCTTTTTCCTACTTGGTGTTGGATTTATGGGACCATTTATGAAATGAGGCCTCCTTATCACAATTTAAAACTTTATTTAAAAACATTGTATTTCCAACAGGCTTTTGAGCTGGCTGTTCCAGGATTAGACGCCATAATTTTTATTTTGTGTTCTTGAAAAATCCCACAGAGAAAACAGTCTAAAAAGATTTCTAAAGTTTAGTCATATCTAATATACTCATAATTACCATTGGACTATCACAGACCAAACAAGTCAATTGCTTGTCCACAATGTTATCATATAATAATTGCACATAAAAAATTTTCAGTGACACATCTATGTGCCTTCTTCCATCAATACAACCGTGTCATATAAAGAAAAAAAAACAAAATAAAAAGCGTATCTTTATATAGTCATGTTTAATAGTCAGTTCATTAAACAGAGCTTTCTTAATGGGTCCCAATTTTTATTTCTGCTTCAGAAATCTAAAGAAAAAGCAAATATGTTTAGATGATGGGTGCGGGGGGGGGGGGGGGGGGAATTAGGAAAGTGGGTGGGATTGTTGAACTATAGTAGTGATTCGTTAGGGGCTTCTTTAACAAAGCCGTGCTACCGATTCCCACGTGGCTAATGAGAGGAAGCCCATAGGAACTGAATGTACTTCCTCTTATTTGCTGTACCGAGAATTGGTAACGCAGCTTTGTAAAAGAAGTCTTTCATGTGTGTGAATAAGACTATTCTCTCTATTAATACGTTCTGTTGACTTGTAAACTGCTAAGATTTATGGTACATCAAGTGTTAATAAATGTAAATGTATACCTAAACCTACCTTCTTTGATACCATCAACTGAAGACCAAAAAAAACCTCTCTACCTTCCATGCACTCATGAAATTCTTGATGGTAGGCGGTATATGCTTACCTCTTCCCTATTCTAATGAACCAGACCTAAATGATATTATGAGGTGCTGCTATGATGTATAAAGAGCAATTCTGGAACTGGACTCCTAGTACAAGACTATTTTGTAAAGTAACATAGATCCTACTTTCCTTTAAATAATTTTACCGTGGGGGGAACAAGATGGCGGCGTAACAAGTAGCGTGGAGAGACGCTCTCGTTTCCCGACTTGGAAAACAATTATTCTTGTGGATTACAATGCCGCATTCTAACCAAAAGGGGTCGATAAGAGTAGTTCTCCCGCCTACCTCGACCTCCATGCCGAACCAACCGGGACTTGATCGATACTTCGCACCAGTTTCCCAAATTACAAGGGAAGGGGATCCCATAGCTGGCATATCTGGGGAAGCAGAAGGCCCACTGGGAGATGAAGTTTCCCTATCACCACCAATGTTGAGACCTCCCTGCCCGGCGTCAGCGGCGATTACAGTGGGAGAACAATACCCTACCGGAAGCGTAACGGGTGTGACTCCAGGCGAGGGACTGCTGTCGCTGCAGAAGACGCCGAGGACTGAGGTAGGAACCTCAGAGAAAGTAGGGGAGATAAGTTTGGAAATGATTTGAATGAAGCTAAATAAAATTGATGTAACTCTCCAACACACATCCGAAGAAGCCAGCGTCTTTAACACTAAACTTCAAGAAATAAATTTAAAAGTGGATTTGGTAAAAGAAGAAATAGCTGGGAAATTGTTGACTCTTCAAGGAAAGCTAGACGACTTACAGGAATTTAAACAAACTGTGGTTAAAGACAATATGGAGACCCGAAGGAGAATAGAACAGATTGAAAATTACCACAGAAGGTTAAATCTACGACTGTTAAATTTCCCTAAACTCCCTGGGATAAAGCCTTATGAAGTATTTAAAGGATACTTAAATGAGGTACTAAACATTCCCCTTGAAGCAATTCCTCCTGTAAATAAAGTATATTATCTTTCGAATCCTAAAGGAGAAGTAGGGATAAATAAAGAAATGGAAAATACTAGTTTGGACTTAAATAATATCTCGGCTATACTTGAACAAACATTGAATGCAATAACAATCCAATCTACTTTGATAGTAACTTTAATTTTTGAACAGGATTTAAATAATATTATGAAACTCTACTTCAAAAATCTAAAAACCTGTTTTGGTGGAATTAAGGTGCAGATTTTCCCAGATGTGACTAAATCAACACAGCAAAGAAGGAAAGCATTTTTGGCATTAAAAGGCTAGAACTGTTGAAATAGGTGCTACATTCTTTCTTGCTTACCCCTGTAAGTGTATTGTCAAATTATAACAGGCTAAATACATCTTTTACGCAGTGGATCATCTAAAATCATTTCTGGACTCAAAGCAACTGAAATAACATCAAAATATATAATGGGAATATTACGCCAAACTGTTACTAGATAATTGTGTACTAAAATCTTCCCTAATTCATACTCCCCCCCCCCCCCCCCTTGTTTTCTTCTTTTTCCTTAATGGGGTCTAAGGAAGCAGAACTATTATGTTATATATGATTTAAAAATGTAATTTGATTGTAAAAAATCTTTTTTTCCTTAAAAATGATTATCTGATTATGTATGTGTAATTATGGCTGTGTTTCAATAACAAGGATGTTCTTGTTAAAAATTTAAAAGTTAATAAACAAATTTAAATAATAAAGAATTTTACCGTAACAGGGTAGATACATACATATAGCTTAGGTATGAGCATTTACGCAAGTGCCAGTGATACACATGTGACTTATAGCATCCTAGAAGTTTTACACTTAGCTTTACACCCCAACCCACCTGTTAAATAAGTGCTATGTAAGATACACATGCATTTACAGAGTAGCGTGTAGGCACTGATCTGACATATATGTTCATATTTACAAAAATACTCATGTATAGGCTAATGGAGTCGGTCCAGAGGGTGGCTACTAAAATGCTCAATGGTCTTCGTCATAAGCATATGGTGACAGACTTCAAAAGCATGGATTCATGAGACAAAGCCAACAAGGATTTAGCGAAGGGAAATCTTGCCTCATCAATCTGTTCCATTTCTTTCAAATGGTGAACAAACATGTGGATAAAGGTGAGCCAATCGATATTGTGTATCTGCATTTTCAAAAGGCATTTGACAAAGTACCTCATGAAAGACTCCAGAGGAAATTAGAGAGTCATGGGATAGGAGGTAGTGTTCTATTGTGGATTAAAAACTGGTTAAAAGATGGAAAACAGAGGGTAGGGTTAAATGGCTAGTATTCTCAATGGAGAAGGGCAGATAGTGGAGTTCCCAGGGGTCTGTTCTGGGACCGCTGCTTTTTAACATATTTATAAATGCTCTAGAGATGGGAGTTTTCCTGAGAGGAGCAGAGGGATCCTTCACAGTGGAGTGGAACGGGTAGATGTGAATCGTTTGTTTACTCTTTCCAAAAATACTAGGACTAGAAGACAGGCAATGAAGCTAGAAAGTAATACATTTAAAATGAATCGGGAAAAAATATTTCTTCACTCAATGTGTAATTAAACTCTGGAATTCACTGCCAGAGAATGTAGTAAAAGCAGTTAGCTTAATGAGGTTTAAAAAAGGTTTGGATAGCTTCCTTAAAGAAAAGTCCATAAGCCATTATTAAGATGGACTTGGGGAAAATCCACTGCTTATTTCTAGGATACGCAGCATAAAATGCATTGTACTGTTTTGGGATCTTGCCAGGTACTTGTAACCTGGATTGGCCACTGTTGGAAACAGGATACTGGACTTGATGGACCTTTGGTCTGTCCCAGTATGGCAATACTTATGTTCTTATGTTGACTTAAAGATCTCAATATGTATACTTTGGAAGAAAGTTGGGAGAGGGGAGATGTGATAGAGACATTTAAATACCTATGTGGCATAAATGCACTGGATATGAGTCTTTTTCAATTGAAAGGAAGCTCTGGAACAAGGTGGCATAGGATGAAGATGAAGGGAATGGCCTCCCGGTGGAATTGGTGGAGGCGAAAACTGTCTGAATTCAAGAGAGCTTAAGACAAGTACATAGGATCTCTAAGAGAGTGATAGGGAGAGTAGATGGCATAGATGGGCAGAGTGGATAGGCCATATGGTCTTTATCTGCTTACATTTGTCTTGTTTCTATGTCTCTGTTCTGAACATTTGTGCACATAAGAGGGAATTCTATAAACAGTGCTCAAAAATGGGTACCAAAAAATTGGTGCTAAATGCTATTCTATAAAGCATAGCCTTTTACAGAGTAGTACATAGTGCCAATTCCTGACCTAACTGTGGATCAGTGGCGTACCAAGGGGGGGCGGTGGGGGCAGTCCACCCCGGGTGCACGCCACTGGGGGGGTGCCACGGCGCGCGCCTGCTCCGAGTTCGCTAAACTTCTTTGCTCGTTCGCTGCAGCTCCCTCTGCCCCGGAACAGGTTACTTCCTGTTCAGGGGTAGAGAGAGCTGTAGCGAACGAGCAAAGAAATTTAGCGAACTCGGAGCAGGCGTGTGCTGCGGCACCCCCCCCCCCAGCGGTGTGCACCCGGGGGGGTGTCATTTTGCCGGAGGGGGGAAGGTGTAATTTAGTGGGGGGGGGGCATGCTGCACCCGGGGGGGGGGGGCATCGGCGCTCCGCCCTGGGTGCCATCCAGGCAAGGAACGCCACTGCTCTGGATGCCAGACTTATGCCTGCTAAAACCTGATATAAATGCTGGCACCCAGGGGCAGAGTGAGAGTGGTTTGGGCCCCCAGGCAATGAGGACCATTGGGCCCCCCCCGGACTAGCTGCCGCCCCCAGTCCTGCTGCTGCCCCCCCTGGTCTTGCTGCTACCCCCTGGCCCTGCTGCCTCTCTCCCTCTTCTCCTGCCACTGATCTTTTTTTTGATCCTGTCCTGGAGCTAAATCAGCCATCTGCTACTGACACTGGACCTTTTCCCTGCCGTGGCCCACCCTCGTGGAAGAAGGAAATGACATTAGAAGGGGGCGGGGCGCGGCAGAGGGAAATTCTGGCATCAGCAGCAGATGGCTGGTTTAGCTGCCATGCCCCTGCCTGTGAAGGGAGGTTTCAGGGATGGGAGCGTAGGAGGGGGAGGAGACAGGGGCGTTCCAGTTCCGGTTCCAGATGAGAGAGAAGAAACTCAGACATTCCAATACGGTGGTAGAAAACAGCAGATGAAAATCAGGAAGTCTTTCTCCAAAGCTTTATTCTCTGTATTAGACAAATACAGCCAGAAAAGCCCAACACAGGCCATGTTTTGCCCACGCAAGGGCTGCATCAGGAGCTCAGAAATTACCAAGTGGTATACAAAAAATGACTTACCTGCTTTGTTTTAACAGTTATCTCCAAAACATTGCAGCCTGACACAACATTATAGCAGAACTAATTCTGGCAGTAATGTGTCAAGTTGACATTTTTTGAGAATACTATTAAAGCCAAGCTGATGAGGTCATTTTTATACACCATTTGGTAATTTCTGAGCCCCTGATGTAATTTTTGAATTATTACCTGTAAGGGCTGAATATCTACCAGATAACGTTTAACTATAACATTTAAAGAAAGGTGTACTGCACAGAGAAAGAGTGAGAGAGATGATAATTTCATAAAAGGAGACCTATGTGAAAAATCCACAAAAGATGCTCATTTCTCTGGAACCCTCAGTCCAATTTGACCCATTTTGTTATCTGATGTGTCTTTTTTTTACCAGCTTTTCTCAGATACCAAGTTTCAATCCATTCTGTTAAATTTCAGAAAGCCATTTTGCTCTCTTAGAAATGCATTGGGCCATTTGGATTTTCCTTTTTTGGGGGTGGGGGGGGGGGGGGGGGTTATTTCTCTGGAACTTCCTGGTCCAATTTTGCCAATTTTTAAACTTAGTGAGGCCGGTATTCAGCCTGTGGGAGGAAGCCCGCCTAAGTGCAGCAATCGACACTGATCCTGAATATTCAATGCCAGGCCATTTCCGTGTGACTGGCATTGAATATCTTTTTTTTTTTTTTTAGTCCGGCTCAAATTTAACAGGCTATGTCACTATTCAGTGCTGACTGATTAAGTTTATAGCAGCCAAAGATAGGACTGCAATTTAGGCAGTCCAATATGCCCGTTTAACTTAGCCAGTTAGTGCTTAATATCGCCAGCTATCAGATGAAATAGCCGGTTATCTTTTTGGTGCTAACCGGCAATATTCAGCGTAATTAACCAGTTATCTCACGCTGAATATTAGTGGTTAGGTGCCAAAGATGCTCATTCATTTAGGGAAAGGAAATGGGATTTGATATATCACCTTTCTGTGGTTTTTGCAACTACATTCAAAGTGGTTTACATGGTACATACAGGTACTTATTTGTACCTGGGGCAATGGAGGGTTAAGTGGCTTGCCCAGAGTCAGAAGGAGCTGCAGTGAGAATTGAACCCAGTTTCCCAGGATCAGACCCTACTGCACTAACCAGAGTAGCTTAGTGGTTTGTGCAGTGGATTTTCATCCTGGGGAACTGGGTTTGATTCCCAGTGCAGCTCCTTCTGACTCTGGCCAAATCAATGAGGGTTTTTTTTTTTTACTAAGATAAAAAATGGCCTATGGTCGTGTAGGCGACTGTTCTGGACGCGTGCAGATCCATTTTTCAACGCACCTGTAAACATGCCTTTTTAAAATTTTGACTGAAAATGGATGCGCGGCAAAATGAAATTTGATGCGCGTCCATTTTGGGTCTGGGACCTTACCACCAGCCATTGATTTAGCGGTAAGGTCTCACGCGTTAACCTGGAAGTAATGGTCTACGCGTGTCAAATGCCTTTTACCGCCCGGTAGTGCCACGTGCCAGAAAATAAAAAATTATTTTCTGGTGCACGTAGTGGATGTGCATCAAAAATGAAATTACCACTCAGGCCACTCAGTAGCCAGGTGGTAACTTTGAATTGGCACATGTTGGCCATGCGTATGCGTTTACGTGGCTTAGTAAAGGGACCTATTAATCCTCCATTGTCCCAGGGACAATTAAGTGCCTATATATACTCTATAAACAGCTTTGAATGTAGTTGGAAAAAACACAAAAAGGCAGTATATCAATCCCATTCCCTTTTCCTAAGTAGTGTTTTGGCACCCAACTGCTAATATTCAGCGTGGAAGAATTGGTTAATTCACTGAATACTGTCAGTCAGTGACTGTTTCTGGCTCGTTAAATAGCACTGACTATCAACAAGTTCAAGTCCCTTTACTGGGTTTTCCAACATGCCAGATTTCATCCCAGACAAACAGACATTCTTGACCCCTTTTTTTAATAATTCTTTCCAACTTCCTTTGGGTTGGAGAGAATACAAATGAAAGTTTTATAAAATCAGATATATGCCATTTGGTATTCTTCACATAAGATCATAAGTGTTGCCATACTGGGACAGACTAAAGGTCCATCAAGTCTACCATCTTGTTTCCAACAGTGGTGAATCAAGGTCACAAGTACCTTGCAAGATCCCAAAACAATACAATACATTTTATGCTGCTTATGCTAGAAAAAAGCAGTGGATTTTCCCCAAGTCCATCTTAATAATGGTTTTTGGACTTTTTTTTAAGGAAGTTATCCAAACCTTTTTTAAACCCCGCTAAGCTAACTGCTTTTACCACATTCTCTGGCAATGAATTCCAGAGTTTAATTACATGCTGAGTGAAGAAGTATTTTCTCTGACTTGTTTTAAATTTACTACTTTGTAGCTTTATTGCCCGTCCCCAATTCCTAGTATTTTTGGAAAGAGTAAACAAGCGATTAACGTCTACCCATTCCACTCCACTCATTATTTTATAGACCTCTATCATATCTCCCCTTAGCCATCTTAGTTGAACAGCCCTAGCTGCTTTATGGAAGTTGACCCATCCCTTTTATCATTTTCATTGCCCTTCTCTGTATCTTTTCTAATTCCACTATATCTCTTTTGAGATGCGGTGACCAGAATTGCACACAATATTTGAGGTGCGGTCACACCATGGAGTAATACATAGGCATTATAACATCTTCATTTTTGTATTCCATTCCTTTCCTAATAATACATAACATTCAATTTGCTTTCTTCGCTGCTGTCGCTCACTGAACAGAGGGTTTCAACATATCATCATCGACGACACCTATACCCCTTTACTGGTCGGTGACTCTTAATGTGTAACCTTGCATCACGTACCTATAGCTTGGGTTCCTCTTTCCCATATTCATCACTTTGCAGTTACTCACATTAAACATCATCTGCCATTTGGATGCCCATTCTCGTAAGGTCCTCTTGTAATTTTTCATAATCCTCTCATGATTATAAACTTTATTTAACTTTGTGTCGTCAGCAAATTTAATTACTTCACTAGTTACTCCCATCTCTAGATCATTTATAAATATGTTCAAAAGCAGCAGTCCCAGCACAAGCTCCTGGGGAATACCATTATCTACCCTTCTCCATTGAGAATACTGGCTATTTAAACCTACTCTCTGTTTTCTATCTTTTAACCAGTTTTTAATCCACAATAGAACACTATCTCCTATTCCATGACTCTCCAATTTCATCTGGAGTCTTTCATGAGGTATTTTGTCAAATGCCTTATGATAATCCAGATCCATAATATCAACCGGCTCATCTTTATCCACATATTTGTTCACCCCTTCAAAGAAATGTAGTAGATTGGCGAGGCAAATTTCCCTTCACTAAATACATGTTGGCTTTGTCTCATTAATCTATGCATTTGAATATGCACATTTCTGAAAGAATGCACTTACTAACCTGAAATCCAGTCATCATCGATGAAGTCTAACATTATTAACTGCAGTTACCTAATTTGTATTCTGTAAAACACGGTGTTATAATTATAGCCTCATGACACACTTGAACCATATAAAGCAATTTCTTTGACCAAGTTCAGTCTGAATGACAGGAGAAAAGGTTCTTTTTTTTTCACTGCAGCTCCACCTCTACCTTATCTTTCATCACTAATAAACTGCTTTCCTTTTCTCATTAGGGTAGCCAGGCTTGGGGTTGTACTTGACACATCCAAAAAGAACAATAAGAAATATGCAGGAGTATTTAAACTGAAATTGAACTTTTCTATCTTGTTGTTGAGGTGGGGAGGGTTTTTTTTTTTGCTTTTTTATCATGAGCTGGACAGGAGAAGCATGTTGCCTTGGAGAAACATTCTACAAAATGCTGAGGGGAGATAGATATGATTGAGGTCTATAAAATAATGAGTGGAGCGGAACGGGTAGACGTAAAGTGTCTGCATACTCTTTCCAAAAATACTACAACTAGGGGGCATGCAATAAAGCTGCAGAGTAGTAAATTTAAAACGAATCGGAGAAAATGTTTCTTCACTCAACATGTAACTAAACTCTCAAATTCGTTGCCAGAGAATGTGGTAAAGGTGGTTAGCTTAGTGGGTTTTACAAAAGGTTTGGTCGGCTTCCTAAAGGAAAAGTCCATAGACCATTATTAAAATTGACTTGGGGAAAATCCACTGCTTATTTCTGGGATAAGCAGAATAAAATGTTTGGGACCTTTCCAAGTATTTGTGACCTGGATTGGCCACTTTTAGAAACAGGATACTGTGCTTGATGGACCTTTGGTCTGTCTCAGGATGGCAATATGTATGTACTTATATGCACTTATGTAGAAATCAACATTCTCTGGGCTTTTTCTTTAATCAGACATGAGGAACTGCCACACCGTGGATAACTTTTCTACAGAAATTTGGCAAGTATGTTAATAAAGGCTCTTTTATTTTCCTACAGTTTTCCATAAGCATTTTCTACTAATAGAATATATATGAAGAGGATGATTGATTTATATTATGCTCATGAAGAAAAAAAAAACATCTTTTACTCAACACTATCATAGCTATCCCTTTGAACATTTTTAGCATAAGAATTGCATTCACACCATTTTCATGCTCGGTCAAGCTCGTAAAATAATTAACCACAACTTCTTGGCACAACATTGGCTACAGCTTTGTTTGATAACATGAAAGCAAAGAACACGTATAACAAATGTAACAAACTCCTCTCAACACCATCCACAGCAGCCTTACCCTTAAACCATTACCCACCCCCTATGACTAGTCGGTGACAAACTAGCTGCCCTACATATTAAAATATGACCCTGTGCAAGTGATTTACACATTACTGACAAGACTTACAGTGATGCCAAGCCCTCTTGGTGGTGTCACACATAAGCATATCACATTCAATTTCTTTTTTTCCACCTTTACTCTCATGAAACCCCCTGAAATTATAATATTGGCCAATTGGATAAAGCCTCTCTTCCATCAGCTGTAATCCCCTTCCCCCAAGCCCAGTACCATACTACTACTACTACTACTATTTAGCATTTCTATAGCGCTGCAAGGCGTACGCAGCGCTGCACAAACATAGAAGAAAGACAGTCCCTGCTGAAAGAGCTTACAATCTAATAGACAAAAAATAAAGTAAGCAAATCAAATCAATTATTGTGTACAGGAAGGAGGAGGGTAGGTGGAGGCAGGTGGTTACAAGTGGTTACGAGTCAAAAGCAATGTTAAAGAGCTGGGCTTTCAGTCTAGATTTAAAGGTGGCCAAGGAAGGGGCAAGACGTAGGGGCTCAGGAAGTTTATTCCAGGCATAGGGTGCAGCGAGACAGAAGGCGCGAAGTCTGGAGTTGGCAGTAGTGGAGAAGGGAACAGATAAGAAGGATTTATCCATGGAGCGGAGTGCACGGGAAGGGGTGTAGGGAAGGACGAGTGTGGAGAGATACTGGGGAGCAGCAGAGTGAGTACATTTATAGGTTAGTAGAAGAAGTTTGAACAGGATGCGAAAACGGATAGGGAGCCAGTGAAGGGTCTTGAGGAGAGGGGTAGTATGAGTAAAGCGACCCTGGCGGAAGATGAGACGGGCAGCAGAGTTTTGAACCGACTGGAGAGGGGAGAGGTGACTAAGTGGGAGGCCAGCAAGAAGCAGATTGCAGTAGTCTAAACGAGAGGTGACAAGGGTGTGGATGAGGGTTTTGGTAGAGTGCTCGGAAAGAAAGGGTCGGATTTTACGGATGTTGTAAAGAAAGAAACGACAGGTCTTGGCAATCTGCTGGATATGAGCAGAGAAGGAGAGAGAAGAGTCAAAGATGACCCCAAGGTTTCGAGCTGAGGAGACAGGGAGAATGAGAGATCCATCAACAGAAATAGAAAACGGGGGGAGCGGGGAGGTGGGTTTGGGGGGGAAAATGAGAAGCTCGGTTTTGGTCATATTTCATTTCAGGTGGCATTGAGACATCCAGACAGCAATGTCAGACAAGCACGCTGAAACTTTGGTTTGGATGCAAGGTGAGATATCAGGGGTAGAAAGGTAGATTTGGGAGTCATCAGCATAGAGATGGTAGGAAAAGCCATGGGATGAGATTAATGAACCAAGGGAAGAAGTGTAGATAGAAAAGAGGAGGGGACCAAGAACAGAACCCTGAGGTACGCCGACAGGCAGAGGGATAGAAGTAGAAGAGGATCCACCAGAGTGAACACTAAAGGTGCGGAGGGAGAGGTAGGAAGAGAACCAGGAAAGGACAGAGCCCTGGAATCCAAGTGAGGACAGGGTATCAAGAAGTATGCTGTGATCGACAGTGTCAAAAGCGGCGGAAAGATCAAGAAGAATGAGGATGGAATATTGACCTCTGGATTTTGCCAGTAATAGGTCATTGGAGACTTTAGTAAGCGCAGTTTCGGTTGAGTGGAGAGGGCGAAAACCAGATTGTAGTGGGTCAAGAATAGCATGTGAGGAGAGAAAATCAAGGCAGCAGCGGTGAACAGCACGCTCAAGTAATTTGGAGAGAAAAGGAAGGAAGGAGATGGGTCGGTAATTAGAGGGACAAGTAGGGTCGAGTGAAGGCTTCTTAAGGAGAGGTGTGACCACAGCACATTTAAAGGCAGCAGGGACAGTCGCAGTGGAAAGTGAGAGGTTGAGAATGTGACAGATAAAAGGAATAAGAGCAGGAGAGATGGCATTAAGAAGTTGGGTGGCAATGGGATCAGAGGAACGGGTACATAGATACATCCTTTTCCCCCCACATGTAACAGGGGAGGGAAAGGGTGGGAAAACAAAAAAAAATCTTATGTCACCCCTTTCGACCGCCAGATCACCCTAAAATGCCAGAAAAACTGCCCAAACTTCCTCCTCACAAATCTCCTCATGCACCTTCCCTATCCACAAATCTCCATACCTAGCAGCTTCCCTATCCAATCTTATCCCTAGCAAGAAACTAATATTCCTTTGCTAAACAAATATTATCGGCCTACTCTAGGCCTTTCATAATGATGTAATAAAGAATTCCTTAGTTCAGATTTCAAGTTTATTACAATTTACTAGTCCGCCAGCCGGGAGTACCATCTAGGCGGCATACAATGCATTTGAAAGTATAAGAGAGAAAAATAGTGTACGTGGTCAAATAGACAAATGGAAAGTGAGGTAAAAAGGGAGGAATTCCATATAATGAAAGAAGGGGAAGTGGTGAGAAATCTGCTACTCTGAATCGAAGAGTGTTGTTTGCTGGTTGGATAATATTGAACTATATGGGGGAATGTGCTATCTTAATCCCCTATAGTTATTACCCCTGACACAGCCTGAAAGCAAAATGTGGCAATGTCAGGTAATTGAATAAATAATACAGAACCTCAGAACTGTTGGTCTGCTTGTTTGTTGATATCTATTTTAAAACTAATAGGGAAGAGAACCATACTGCTGTTTTGGAGAGAAAGCATGGTGCCCTCCTTAGGAGCGTGGAGAATACAAATGATTGAATTATTGAAGCTGGAAAGACGTGGCATTCAGGATCTATCCTCTCGGGAGGGAGAACAGCTGCCAAAAACATGGGTGAACTTTTGGGACACTCTACAACCAGCAGCAAGAAATAGAATCATAAATTAGAGGTCACTGGTCATGGGCAGTGATAAGTTGGCAGACTGGAATTCTTGTGCTGAAGGGTGGGAGGGGAGAAGGGTGAGAAGGGGATAGAAGTTGGGGAAGGGAGGGATGGGGAAGTTAAGAGGAGGGAGGGGGAGGGGTTTGATAATGTGAGAATTGGTTGGTTTGAAAATATTGCATTTGGCATTGTATTCGGTTACTGGAATAAAGAAGATTTAAACATAAAAAAATTACATAATATTGCAGCATAGTAGATGATGAAAGGTGAGACTCAGTTGACTCATCCAGTCTGCACAGTTTGGTTGTTCTACACTATTTATGATATATTCCAGCTACCAGCCATACAGTGTAGGATATCATTTCCTATCTGTCAGGCTTTGCTATCTTTCTCCTTAGTTCTGTGTACTATCTTGGATAGATAAGCATGAGAATTCCCATTCAACATACAGGGCCTTTAGACAGCTGTTTATACGCAGTTAATTGGTTAGAACTGACTATATAAAATCTTGTGTTTTGATCATACATTTTCTTGTCATAAATACCAGTTTATGCATTTTCATACCTCAAATAGGGTCTCTAAGATAAGGGCCTTAGGGTGGAAGTTATCAGCATTGGCTACTGTTAAGTCAGGTACCTAAATAGTAACATACATGGAGGGGCATAATTGAACGAAAACGCCTATCTCCATGGGCGTTTATCTCCGAGAACGGGTCCGTGAAGGGGTGGACCGAACCGTATTTTGGGAAAAAATAGACGCCCATGTTTTATTCAACAATGTGTGAGCTGGGCGTTTTTGTTTTTCAGCGATAATGGAAAATGAAAGCGCCCAGCTCAAAAACGAATAAATCCAAGACACATGCCAGGACATCAACCGGGCACCCTAGGGGGCACTTTTACAAAACCAAAAAAACAGGTAAAAGAGCTCCCAGGTGCATAGCACCCTTCCCTTGTGTGTTGAGCCCCCCAAATCCCCCTCAAAACCCACTGCCCACAAGTCTACACCATTACTATAGCCCTAAGGGGTGAAGGGGGGCACCTACATGTGGGTACAGTGGGTTTGGGGGGGGGGGGGGTTGGACGACTAATAAGCATTAAGCAGCACAATTGTAACAGGTAGGGGGGATGGGCCTGGGTCCACCTGCCTGAAGTCCACTGCACCCCCTAACAACTCCTCCAGTGACCTGCATACTGCTGCCAGGGAGCTGGGTATGACATTTGAGGGTGAAAATAAAAAGTTGTGAAACATCATTTTTTTGTGGTGGGAGGGGGTTAGTGACCACTGGGGGAGTCAGGGGAGGTCATCCCCGATTCCCTCCAGTGGTCATCTGGTCATTTAGGGCACTTTTTGGGGCCTTATTCGTGAAAAAACAGGGTCCAGGAAAAGTGTCCTAAATTCTAGCTAAAAATGCATACTTTTTTCCCATTATCGGTGAAATGCGCCCATCTTTGTTCGGCAGATAACCACGCCCCAGTTCCGCCTTCGCCACACCTCTGACACGCCCCCATCAACTTTGTCCGCATCCGCGACGGAGTGCAGTTGAAAACGTCCAAAAATCGGCTTTCGATTATACCGCTTTATTTGTTTTTGTGAGATAAACGTCCATCTCCCGATTTAGGTCGGAACTTGGGCGTTTTTCTCGTTCGATTATAAGCAGGATAGTAACATAGTAGATGACAGCAGAAAAAGACCTGCACGGTCCATCCAGTCTGCCCAACAAGACAAACTCATATGTGTATACCTTACCTTGATTTGTACCTGCCTTATTCAGGGCACAGACCGTACAAGTCTCCCCAGCAGTACTTTCCACCTCCCAACCAGCAGTCCCGCCTCCCATCACCGGCTCTGGCACAGACCGTATAAGTCTGCCATCCACTATCCTCGCCTCCCATAAAATGTTCTCCCAGATCTATCCCCAACAGTGCTCACATGCTGAGGAACAAACCTGCTCTGAGGGTGGTGTAAATGTCTGTGTGTACTGGCATATTTATTAAAATAAGTAGCAAAAGAGAGGGTCCAAAATTACACAAACCAAGACAGCAAAGAAAGCACAAAAGAGCCCTCAAGTGGTCAGGGTGGTGGACTTTGGTCCTGGGGAACTGGGGAACTGAGTTCAATTCCCACTTCAGGCACAGGCAGCTCCTTGTGACTCCGGCCAAGTCACTTAACCCTCCATTGCCCCAGGTACAAATAAGTACCTGTATATAATATGTAAGCCGCATTGAGCCTGCCATGAGTGGGAAAGCGTGGGGTACAAATGTAACAAAAAAACAATGGAAAATCCTTTAATGCAATAGACCTGACACGGGCCATGTTTTGGCATTAAAAAATGCCTGCCTCAGGGGTCAAATAATATATTCTGCAATGGTAAATAACATCCAAAATGGTCCTTCTAAGCACACTGCATCAGGGTATGCAGCAGGACAGAACAAGCGCATCTAAACACGGTTGACTGGAAGCCATTATTGCATTTAGACACGCTTGGTTTGTTCTGCTGCATACCCTGTTGCTGTGTGTTTAGAAGGACCACTTTGGATGTCATTTACCATTGCAGAGTATATTATTTGACTCCTGAGGCAGGCGTTGTTTTGTGCCGAAACACGGCCCATATTGGGTCTATCGCATTAAAGAATTCACCATTGTTCCAGTCTTGAGGACTTCTTGTGCTATATTTAATAAAATACACTCATAAATTACAAATATGGTTCTGTGCCTCCAAAACTATGAGGCCTTTTTACAAAACTGCGGTAAGCACTAATGCAGCAAAAAATGGCTTATCGCGGGGCACACTGGGGCGTCCTGCAGTAACTTTGACATTTGTGCGTGCAACCCAAGTGCTAAAAAATAAAATGTATCTTTTAGTACTGGGGCAGGTTTGGGGGCAGAGAGTGGGCATGTTCTGTGCTAATCAGTTAGTGCAGTTAAAATGTTGTGCATTGCTAAGGTGGTCTTTTACAAAGGTGTGCTAGCGTTTCTAACATGCGATAAATGCTAGAAACACCCATAGGAATATATGGGCATCACTAATATTTAGTGGATGCTTATTTTTAGTGCACACTAAAAACACTAGTGCATCTTTATAAAAAGAGGACCTAAGAGATTAGTGAGTTCTTAGCACATGAGGCTTTACCGCTTTCATAATGGGTGGTAGTAGCGGCTCATATGCTAGTGGCAAAACTTTCAGCACGATATCGACATTTCACATGCTACTTAATGATGATTTCGTTTACCAACGGTATTTCTAAAGAACAGCTCGTGCTCTTTTCACAAGAAGCATCATCAACGATGAATGTGATTATCAGATATAGGTATCAAGACTCCTGAGGCAGGCATGCATGTGCCGAGACTTGATTTCATGTCAAGTTTGCTTCAATAAACATCCATAATTCCATTCTGGCGTCCTGAGTCTGTTCTTGAAGAGCCTGATCCAGTTCCCACTTCTTGTTGTTTGATTTTACACAAAATTAGCACATGGCCATTAATAAAGAAAATAGAAAAAAAATTGGTTATTTTACCCTATCGGTAAAAACAGTGGCGTAGCCACAGGTGGGCCTGGGCCCACCCACTTAGGGCTCAGGCCCACCCAACAGTAGCACACATTTAGTGGTAGCTGGTGGGAATCCCAAGCTCCGCCAGCTGAAGACTTCCCCCTGATGGTAATAAAAACGCTACTCTCCACGATACTGGCACCTGCGCATGCTCAGTTTTCAGTGCATGCCTGCTTCAGACTACCAAGGTGGAAAGAAGCGTTTTCCTGCCAGCTGAGATATTTTAATTTTTGGTGGTGGTGGGGGGGGGGGGGGGGGGGGGGTAGAACACTTGTTGCCCACCCACTTGTTGCCTAGGCCCACCCAAAATCTGTTGTCTGGCTACGCCCCTGGGTAAAAATGATCCCAGCATGTGGGAATGGCCTTTGAAAGGCTGCACTACTCCCACTCCCTACTTCTCCAATACGTCTGTGCATATTGAATGAAAGTAGGCACACTTTCCATGCACATACTTTTTATGTGTGTACACAGGCACACAGTTTTTATCATTTTAATCTTCAATGAATAAAACAGGCTCTGCATGCAGAAAATCGTTACAAAAGTGATTGTAGTTTAATACATCGACTCATACTTTTGAAGATCAAATGAGATGTATTTTGCACACATTTGTCATTTCAGAGAAATTTAAATAAGGACTGTGCTGTATGTGTATACTGTACTGATTCTATTAAACAAAAGTTGCTAATGTGTTCCCATGACAACTTTGAACAAATTCTTTGTCACAACTTAAAAAGAAATCATAAATCAGAATATTTGTACTCTACATAAAAACAGCTAAGAGGGGGTGTGGAATATAGTTACTGTAATTCTGTTCTGCAGTGTCAGAGTTTATCTGAAGCTATTTACTATGTTCAAGGCTGAGGATGCATTATTATATGCTCTCAGACTACTGTATTTTCAAAGCACTTAGACAGTGGCGTTCCGACCCTAGCTGACACCCGGGGCAGATCGCCGATGCGTCCCCCCCCCCCCCCCCGGTGAAATGACACCTCTTTCCCCCCCCCCTGGCGAAATGACACCCCCCCCCCCCCCCCCGGGTGCACGTCACTGGGGCGGGTGCCGTGGCGCGCGCCTGTTGCCCTGTCTCCGAGAAAGTTCGCAATTTCATATGTTCACTGCTCCCTCTGAGTCTGCCCCGGAACAGGAAGTAACCTGTTCTGGGGCAGACTCAGAGGGAGCAGTGAACATATGCGAATTGCGAACTTTCTCGGACTGAGACAGGGCAACAGGCGCACGCCGCGGCACCCCCCCAGCGGCGTACACCCGGGGCGGACCACCCCCACTGCCCCCCCCCTTGGTACACCACTGCACTTAGACTACAGAAAGACATGGGGACAAATTTTGTCCCCATCCCCGCCCCCTCCCCATGGGTTCTGTCTCCGCCCCTACTCCATCCCCACTGGTTCTGTCCCTGTTGCTGCCCCATCCCCGTGGGCTCTGTTCTCATCTGTAGAAGCCTCGAACACTTATGATTTTATATTTATGTTTTTGTATTAAGGTATAAAAAGTAACAATATGCTGTGAAACAGTTGTTTCAGTGGTCAGAGTGGATATTCAGTGCGATTTAACTGGACGAGAGTTTTGTTTGCCTGGATCAATCACTTCAAATATTGATCCCTTAGTATTTACTCTGTGATATTATCTCAGGTAAGGTACTGGAATAAATGAAGTGGACTGCTTAGGAACTTTGAACTTTCAGCTCAATTCAGCTGGAACGCATCATGCTTTTTTAAAGCAGCTGTCAGCGAGTCAATACATGGTGCTTATACAAGTGCTGTATGTGCTAGAAGTGAAATATTCCTGCGTTAAGTCTATTAGGTTTAGAAGCCGACTGAATTTCAGTTTCAGTTCTGCCCGGTTTCAGTTTTGGCCAAAAAGCTATGGTTTTGACCAAAACTGTGTGCTTTCAGTGGAAGCCAAAAATTTGTGCTCTGTCTCCCTCCTTCTCTTCTCCTTCCTTCTCAACAGGAGTTGTCTCTCCACCCTGCCCACCTGTAGCTGCTCCCCTTGGGCCTATCTTACAATCCCTAGAGGTCTAGGGGTGTAGTCAGGGCAGGAGCAATCCCCAGTCGCTCCTGCCCATGCTGGCTCTGCTCTCAAAATGGCTGCCATGACCTCTAGTGGCAATCTTGCAAGACTGCCGCAAGAGGTCATGGCAGACATTCTGAGAGTAGAGATGTCATGGGCAAGAGCCACTAGGTTCACTCCTGCTTTGCATATACTACTAGACCACCAACAATTGTAAGGTAGTCTGTGGAGGGGAGGGGAGGGGGGCTAGTAGCAGGAATTTAAGTCTGTAAGGGCCCCTTTTACAAAGGCGCACTAGCATTTTTAGTGTGCGCTAAAAATAAGCATGTGCTAAACGCTAGAGATACCCATATATTCCTATGGGTGTCTCTAGCATTTAGCATGTGCCAAAACGCTAGCATGCCTTTGTAAAAGACCCCCTAAATACAGAATGATAAGCTCCTTCGGAATTATTCTTTCTGTGGAGATTTGACTTCAGCTGTCACTCCAAATATGGCACAAAGTCAGCCATTGTAAATGTGCTGTGTTTTTTAGTTTCAGTTTTCATTAGTCGTAGTCTGTATGTGCAGAGGCTATTCTGTACGGAGGTAAAATATGGTCTTTTATTATGTTAATTATTGTATATATTCTGGCTTGGATATTAAATAGGTGATTCTAAAGAACTTCTAGGCTCTGTTGGGTATGGATATGATGAAGATGCAGCGTTATAATCAAACTTGTAGCGTGCAGAATCTAGATTCTATGACAAAGGAATTTGCAGTGTGTGTGTTCAGGTACAAGTACTGGTCAGCTTATAGTGTGAGTAGGGAAATTGGTATTACAATGAAATTAAGTTTATATACTGGGAAATAAGTTGAGAAATGCATTAATTTTGGTTGTAATTTTTCTAAGCATATAACCTTCACATTTAGTGATAACAATGTGTTTTTTTTTTAATTTTGGGTTATGCATCAGGCTGATCTAATGTCTGCAGTGTGTAGACAGACCATTGCCTAGACTCCTTTTCCTTATTTTAGTAAGAATCTATATCATGCTTGTCTTCAGTTTTATAACTAAATACAAAATGGAAAACATCTCAATGCTACTTTCTCTTGTTATCTGAGCACAGTTTGGGTAACTCTGGAAATCATTTTTTTTTTGGCACAAAGTTCATGTCTCAGAGGATATTTAACTACTTCTTCACTGACTTGGGAACCTAAGCATGCCTGACTTGTTGAGAAGTCCTTGCTAAAATGGCTGTCTCAGTGGTCATCCCGTGCTTGCAGTTCCTGGGACTGGAAGGCAATAATCTCCTGTGGGTTTAGCAGAAGGCTGCTAACCACAAGCTCTGACATTCCCCAGAGGGCCTCATTGGCTCACATTCACACAACCAATCTTTAGTTTTTGGTTCCGGATTTGGCCTCTGCTGAAACCAGGCAATAAGTTTCAGCTGCAGTTTCTGTGGGGGTTTTGGGGATGGGTGTCAGAATGATGCTCCCCTTTTCCTTAGAGAAGGTGCTTGCAGCTAAAAAGTTGGTTAGGTAGCCTGTGATGCTTTCTAGGAATTGAGCAGGAGGTTTATTTAGTAGGTACCTGGGGAGAAATGGGATTGGTGGTCTTCAGTAGCAGTTGCTGAGCTAGGACCATAGTTGAGGGAGAGAATGATGACCATGATCTGTCGGCGTCGAATGGGTTCATTTCTTCTGGTGAGTTCGTCCAAATACAGATCAAGGTCAGGATCATCTTTTTAGAAGGAGGCTTTCATTGATGTTATTTTATTTTCAAAATAGTTGGCTAGTTCTTGTGCTCCCGGTGAGTTTTCTGATTCATTTGTCAGGTGGTCTGTGGAAATAAATGTGTTGATTATGTTGTAGAGTTTTTTTTGTGTTTTTGTATTTGGGTCCAATTAGTTGTTTATAGTAGATGAATTTGATTTTCCTTAGTTTAGCTTCTTATTGTCTGATTTCAGATTTCCATTTCATTTTGTTGTCGTCTGTTTTATGTTTCTGCCATAGTCTTTCTAATTTTCTGCATTCTCTTTTGTGTTCCTTTAGTTCATTGTTGTACCATGGATTTGCCTTGTTTCTGTACGTTCTCTTTGTTTTCCAAGATGCTATATTGTTGAGAATGGTCTGGATCTGTCTTCCCAGGATGATAGAAATTGTGTGGTGTTGTTGGGGGGGGGGGGGGGGGGGGGGGGGTGGGGGGGAACAAGAATTGGAATAAATGTTGGTCCAGAAGGTTTTTGTTGTCTTTTCTGCCTCGGGTTTCATAGGTTGTGTGGGTGGTTGTGGTTTGGTGGGAGGCTTCTTTCCAATAAAGGGTCACAAGTAGTTTGAATTGGTCAGACCATGGTGTTTCCTCCCATTTCTCTGTCTGGGTGACCAGACAGTTGGATTGAGGGAGAGTATAAGATGTAGTATATTTAGATTTTAGCAAAGGCTTTGACATGGTTCTACAAAGACCACTTGGTATAGACCCTAAAGTGACTGACTGGGGTAGGAACTTGTTGATTGGAAGGCAACAAAGGGTAGTGGTAAATGAAGCTCACTCTGAGGAAAGGGACATTACCAGTTATATGTCACCGGGATTGTTTCTTGGTTTGGTTCTTCATAACATTCTTGTAAGCAATATTGCAGAAGGGCTATCTGGTAAGGTTTGTCTCTTTGCAGATGATGAAATAGGGTAGATACCCATGGATAAGTCTCTTTCAATTGAAAGGAAGCTCTGGAATGAAGGAGCAAAAGATGAAGATGAAAGGGAGAGGCTCAGGAGTAAGGAAATATATCTTTACTGAAACGTGGTAGGTGGGTCAAACAACTTCCCAGCAAAGATGGTGGAGATAAATTCAAGAAAGTGTGGGTCAAGCATAGAGGATTTCTAAGGGAAAAGAAAGGATAGTAATCAGTATGGATAGGCAGACTTGATGGCCTATATGGTCTTTATCTACAGTCACTTTCTATGTTTCTATATCTCAAAAGCTGTAATGATGTTCATGACGTATTGTACAATGGAGAATGGAGGCTGTCCTAAAAGTTTGGGTAACAGGTAATATATTGGGCTTTTCTGAAGTATGTGGGGTCCTTGTCTGCCTTTTGCATACATATGAGGTGACAATTTTTACTTATATGATTCAACAAATAACTTTTCATTGAAAAATTGTATAAAAGTCCCAAATGGTGATGAATTCTCTTTTAAAGAGCACCAAATTATTTTTCAACATGATGGAGATTTCAAGGTGCATAGTAGGACCATATTTCCATCTGGGATAATTTGAGTAACATGAAGAACATAAATGATGATATCTCAAAAGCTGACTAGTCAAGTCTATACTGAGGTTCATCTTGGCAGCTTGCAATAACAAATCCTAAACTCTCTGGCTTCAGAGATTGCACTGATCGATTGGGAGATTGATTTCAAGCTAAAATAACACTTAGAGTGGGAATAAATATCCTCAAAGTCATTCCAGGCAGATTCATTGAAGATCACTTTAAGACATGTGCGTGGTGCCATTAGTTCTTCGCTTACACCGACAATTAATCCAGTGCTTAGTATCCTACAGTATTATATCTCAATCAATAGTTTCAAGGTCTTTCTATTTCTCTTTTTGTTCATTCCAGAACATTCTGCTACTTACTGCAAAAACAAGATAGCATTAATTAATCTAAGTAAACATTATTCTTTCATTGGAAAAGAATTTGTGAAGAAGACATATACTGAGTTTGAAGAGATGGGATGCATTTGAGCTATATATACAATTGTTTTAGGAAAACTGGACATGTGTAGGGACCTATATTTAAAATGTTCTCTCTAAGTAAATTTATGTTTACTTGTGTAAAAATAGTTTGAAAATTGCATCTCCCCCCCCTTATGCATGTAAAAGTAGTCACACTGTTTTGCAACATTCATGCTGCTAGTAGCATAAGAAATGGATGGGGCTGTCATCAAATGGAAAATACTGTATTTTCACATATATAAGGCACATGTTATATGCATTTTTACAAACTGTGCACACTCCCTGCTAGCTATATAAGTGGGTACGCTATACAGGTGTCTTTTTACTATATAGCATACCCACTTATATAGCTAGCAGGGAGTGTGCACAGTTTGTAAAATGCATATAACATGCGCTTTATTCCAAATTTAGAGCATTTGTTTTCAAGGCTTTTTCTTTTCTGTTTTAGGAACAAATGTGCTGGTTCTGCAATCAGCGCTTCTTAGAAAAATACACTGGTATAGCGCACTTTATCACCAGGATTCTATATATCGTGGTTTGATTTCCATGTGGAAATCGCATGCATTCTATAAACAATGTGCATAACTCAATTGTTTATCTAATCAGCACTGTCAATTGTTTGTTAACAAGAAATTAACAGCATTAATTGGCACTGATTGGGACTTACACGCACAACTCAGGAAGTGTATTCTTTAACATGATACACCTAAATTCTTAGTGGTATTGTTGAAAAGGGAGCATGGCCGTGTGTGAGGCATGGGCGTTTCTACAATACATGGGATCCTTTTACCAAGCTGCGGTAAAAGGGGCCCTGCATTAGCAGCGGCGGCCATTTTTGAAGGCAGAAAAAAGAAATGCCCATGTAGCAAGATTGCATTTACTATGTGGCCCTGCAGGGGGAGCACTTACCGCCACCCATTGAGGTGGTGGTAAAGATTCCCACCCTAACCCAGCGGTAACTGGGCAGTATGTGGCACTACCTAATTACCGCTGGGTAACTGCTGCCCTAAAAAATAGGGACCTGTTTTCCCTAGCGCTGGAAAAGTCACATGCTGGGGCTGGAACTACTGCCGGCGCCTGCACTAGGCCAGCAGTAGCTCAAGATCGGCATGAGGTAAACCTGCGGTGGGCTTACTGCCCTTTTGTAAAAGGGTCCTACGTGCATTATTATAGAATACACCTGCTCTGTGACTAATTTAGGTATTGGGATTTGTGCCAGGTAAAACATGGCCTAAATGGATGCAACCAAATTTGGCCATGTGGAGAGAGACGCTCGGCATATTCTATATACCACATGGAAAGTTAAGCCAATTCTATAAAACTTAGGTGTACTTTAGAGAATATGCCTAGGCAGGGTTTTTTTTCCCCATGCGGATTTTTCAGGCGCCATATATAGAATCTAGCCCTATATGCATACATTATACCAGTTTACTTTTACAGAGACTCACAATTTGCACGTGTTATATTTATGTGCGTGTTATACGCATAGGCCTGTTATATGCGTGAAAATATGGTACATCTGGTGATTTTATTTTCAAACCAATGCATCTTATTTCAGATACATTCTTTGAATTTGCTTTAATACAGATGCAAAATAGACAAGTACAAAAGTGCCTGTGATGTGTGCCACCGGTTTTCAAAGGGAAGACTATGTAGGGAAGAGGGAATGGTAGGGGACCGATGGAATTGGAGGGAGATTGATAGAACTGGGGAGGGAAAAAAGGGAAAAATGGGTAGGGGTTACAGGGAATGGGAGGGAAAAGAGAAACTAATGGAAGACATAAGGATGAGAGCGAGAAGAATCTAGTAGAGAACTTAAGAGGGATAGGGGTGGAGAATGAGATAAGGGGAGAGAAAAAAAGCAGAGAGAGAGAGAGAAAGACAGAGGTGTCCAGTTAGGCCAACTAAGCCAGTCAGGCAAGCTCAACCAAACTCTCTGGAAAAGAATGAGCTAGAGAGACACCTGAAAGAACACCATAAGTCTCTGTTGACTAATGTGGTCTGACTGTGGGGCGCTTGCAGAAGCGGACTGACCATAAGGGCAACTGGGAAGTGTCCAAGAGCCCAGAGGGTCTGGGAGGCCCAGTACCTCTCTCTCCCCTGCACACTACAGCCCCCCTGAGACTCAGTAGGCCTTCCCCAGGCCTACTTTGAAGAGCCCTGGTGGTCTAGCGGCCTCTTTGGGGGCAGAAAAGAATGCCACTCTTTCCTGCCTGCTGCACTACTCTGTCCAGCTCTTTCATATCTTCAAAATGGCTGCCAAGACTGCCGAGACCCGCGAGACTGTCACAGGAAGTCTTGGCAGCCATTAAGAAAAAGTGGCGGCACCGGGTAGAGAAGTGGCAGTTGGCAGAAAAGAGTGAGGCCCTTTTCTGCCTGTGAAAAGGCCACTAGACCACCAGGGATCTTCAAGGTAGGCCTGGGGGGGGGGGGGCTGTAGTGTGCCAGGGAGTGCTGGAAATAAAGGGGGGGTTGGTGTTGGCGGGGTCCAATGACCCTTTCTTCCCAGAGGATCAGATCACTGTCAGTCCACCTCTGGGTGCTTGTGTCTGTGTACATGTGAAATGGTTTCAGGGCACTGAGTGAATGTGCTGCAGAGGACTCTGGGAACTGACATACAACTTTAAAAATTGTTCTTCCAAAACACTTGTACAAAAAATAGGGTTCTTCTCTGAAAATAACAGGTTATAAGCCAGTTACTACAGATTATGAATTATTACAATGGATATGATATTAAAGAAAGGCTGCAGAGATACATATTCCCCCAGATTCTTTATAGGATCCCCAAAGGTAGGCACTGATCACAGATTGGTGCACACATTAGTTAGTTAATGAGGCATCAACAATCAATAATTGATGCTAATTGGCAACAATTTGGAGTTACGCATTCATCTGCCCTATGCACTATTGTATAAAATATGCGCCTAAATTTCATAGTGTGCAATTCCAAAGGGGTGTGGCCATGAGAGGGACATGGGCAGATCAGGGGGCTTTCCCAGAGGTTACTATTCTATAATATCATGCCTATCAATTGCATGCTGAGTTGCTCTAAATCAATCACCGACATTTACACCAGGTTATAGTAAGCGTAAATGCTGGCACCCAAGGTTAGGCATGAAATGCATGCTAAACTGTGCGGAAAGCCCTTTATAGACTACTAGCTTAGCGCAAATCTTCCTGGCACCTTATCTTTGGGCATCAGTTATTGCATCGCACCCATTACAGATTACATTTTGGTGAAATATGTACCCCAACAGTTCCAAAGATCAGTATTGCTAAGTAACCCCTGAAATATGTGTAGTCAACCATGAATATTCCAAAAATAATGTGGAGTGCATCAGGTGGCCTTTTCTGGGACCTTAACTTCCTCTTCATTGAGGGTCAGCTTTTTCTTGTCCTTTTCTTCTCTGATGTCCTTTCTGCTCATTCTTACTGCTATTATCTGTTCTGTTCATTCTGCAGCTGACTTCTGTGGCACATATCTATACTCACTGAATGCTCTGGCTTAATCAGGTGTTAGACCTGCCCTGCCTGATGTAGACATGGGAGAAGGCTTCTGGGTAGATGGACATGACTGTGTCTCCAGCTCCCTCCTGCACAGGAGGGACTGGAAGCCAGATATTTTGCAAACATCCACAATAATTTTGTAGTTTCAGACTGTAACCCCCCCCCCCCCCCCCCACACACACACACAAATTCCATGTCCAGGAGAGTGATGAGCTTGTTATCATAGTCATGCTCTGCTTCCTCATAAGAGTCATCAAGTCAGTGGAGCACTGCTTAATACCAGCAGTTTTCTGATACCACTGGCTGTGATGACTCTGAAGAGCAAGCAAAGCATGACCATGATAACAAGCTCCTAGCCCTAACGTATTGCTACATGTAAGTAAAACTTTGGCTCAATGTGAAAAACTTCAAGGTGAAGGAAATCCAATTCCATGGACATAACCCCCCCCCCCCCCCCCCCCCCGATTCTATATATGGTGCTAAAATGTTTCAGCCACTTCGACTTACCTTTTCTTTCAGTGGTTGGGCTCCGTGTCTTCTCCAGATTACCTCCATGGCATTACGTTCTTCCTGCACTGATGCCTCTGATGCCTGTTTCCATGTTTTCCAAAGCCTCATTCT
This sequence comes from Microcaecilia unicolor, assembly GCF_901765095.1. NCBI lineage: Eukaryota > Metazoa > Chordata > Amphibia > Gymnophiona > Siphonopidae > Microcaecilia > Microcaecilia unicolor. The sequence goes on along the minus strand of NW_021963097.1, from coordinate 171,526 downwards.
AGAGATTATCCAAGCCTCATTCTGATGTCCCAGCATTATAACCTCATTCCAGAGACTATCCAAGGCTCAGTCTGATGTCTCAATGTCCCAGTAATCTAGCCTCTCTGTGGTGCCCTTGCTGTGTTCTTCACTGTGTTCCAAGCCTCATTCCAGGGCACCAGAGGTTGTGACATCATTAGTGAGGGCCTTTATAAGGAACCATGGGACTCTCATGTATTGCCTTCGTAGCAAGGTTTCCTGCCTAGTTGAGCATGCCTGGTCTTTTGTTTTTCCTATTTGGATTTTATTTATTTATTTAGTTATTACATTTGTATCCCACCTTTTCCCACCTATTTGCAGGCTCAAAGTGGCTTACATAGTTTTGTTAACACAGTTAATCCTGGTTGTCAGGTACAATTATTGTTGTGCAGAGATTGATTAAGGGAAGAGGTAGATAGAAGAAGGAAGCAATTTATTAGGTATAGTAGACGGTGAGTTTTCATAAGTGGATTAGTGAGGTTCAGGGTATTCATTGTATGCTTTTTTGAAGAAATATGTCTTGAGGGATTTGCGAAAATTAGTTATTTTGTTGATTGTTTTCAGGTCTCTAGGTAGTGCGTTCCATAACTTCGTGCCCATGTAAGAGAAGGTGGTATCATGCATCAGCTTGTATTTTAGTCCTTTGCAGCTGGGGAACTGCAGGATGAGAAATTTGACCTGCTTGTCTTCAGCTTCAGTCCCAGACCTGCTTAAGAACATAAGAAAATAAGCATTGCCAGCCCATACCGGGATAGACTGAAGGTCCATCAAGTCCAGTATCCTGTTTCCCACAGTGGCCAATCCAGGTCACAAGTACCTGGCAAGATCCAAGAACAGTAAGACAGATTTTATGCTGCTTATCTTAGAATATGCAGTAGATTTCTTAAGTCTATTTTAGTAATGGCTTATGGACTTTTCTTGTAGGAAATTATCCAAACCTTTTAAAAATCTCGCTAAGCTAACTGCTTTTACCACATTCTCTGGCAATGAATTCCAGATTTTAAATACTTATTGAGTGAAGAAATATTTTCTCCAATTCATTTTAAATTTACTACTTAATAGCTTCTTTGCATGCCCCTAGTCCTTGTATTTTTGGAAAGAGTAAACAAGCGATTCATGTCTACCCATTCCACTCCACTCATTATTTTATAGACCTCTATCATATTATTTATTTATTTATTACATTTGTACCCCACACTTTCCTGCTCATCACAGGCTCAATGCGGCTTACATAGTAACAAGAGAATACAATTTGTAGTATTCAGAATCAACAAATCAACAATCTCCCCTCAGCTGTCTTTTCTCCAAGTTGAAGAGCCCTAGCCACTTTAGCCTTTCCTCATAGGGAAGTCATCCCATCCCCTTTATCATTTTTGTCACCCTTCTCTGTACCTTTTCTAACTCTACTATCAGTTTCATTTTCGAAAGAGATGGACATCCAAAAAGTGACATAAACCAGCACTTGGGTCCAAGAAAGCACAAAGGCAGACGGTCTGCAAACTCCAAGATGGAACACGAACAGAGCAGATCGTTTAACAAGCAAAAAATGATTTATTAATGGAAAAACAAATTGCACAATATGGGTGTCTTTTGCCTACTTGGGCTATGTCTATGGAAGTTTTAAGACAATTTATTTGTTATGGTTTTAATATTATTTTAATATCATTTTATACATTATATTATGTTAATAATCTTCACAATATTCTATACATTGTGCATGGCTTTTATGGTTCCAGTAAAGGCATAAACTATAAACCACCAATTGTATATGTCTGTCTAGTTATGTCACGTTAAGTATAATTTATGATGGGATTTTGGTGTTATATAATCACACATATATTCTATACAGATATCTGTGTATGATTTGTTTACATATTGTTATATGTTTTGATACCATTTGAAATCAGCTGTATATATGTATTACAAACAATATATATGTTATTATATATTTTTTTATTATTATTTTTTTATTAATAATTTTTAATTTATTATCTTATTATTGTTTTATAGCCCCTGAAGCAGCCCTGTTGGGCGAAACACGGCCTGTGTCGGGCTGTTTGTGTGTATACATATTGTGCAATTTGTTTTTCCATTAATAAATCATTTTTTGCTTGTTAAACGATCTGCTCTGTTCGTGTTCCATAAACCAGCACTTGGACATCCATCTCACAGAGACGTCCAAATCGGTATCATCGAAACCCAATTTTGGACATCTTTCTCACAAGTCCATCACAAGGACGTCCAAATCTCAAGGTGGTGTATCGTAGGCGTGGTCGAGGTGGGACTTGGGCGTTCCTAACACTTGGATGTCTTTGAGCCATAATGGAAAAAAGCAGACGTCCAGGACTAGGATGTTTTCACCCAGACCTGTTTTTATTATGAATAAGGCACAAAAAGGTGCCTGAAATGACCAGATGACCACTGTAGGGAATCAGGGATGACCTCCCGTTACTCCCCCAGTGGTCATTAACCCCCTCCCACCCTCAAAAAACATGATTAAAAGTATTACTTGCCGGCCTCTATGCCAGCCTCAGATGTCATACTCAAGTCCATGACAGCGCATGCAGGTCCCTGGAGTAGTTTAGTAGTAGGTGCAGTACACTTCAACTATCGAAATGAAAGATGGACATCCTTTACGGGGCCATCCTTAGAGATGGGCTCCCCCATTCGATTATGTCCCTATATGTTACTATGTAGGGTGGGAGGGGGTTAGTGACCACTGGGGGAGTAAGGGTAGGTCATCCCCGATTCCCTCCGGTGATCATCTGGTCAGTTCGGGCAACATTTTGAGGCTTGGTCGCAAGAAAAAAAGGACCAAGTCGGCCAAGTGCTCATCAGGGATGCCCTTCTTTTTTCCATTATCGACCGAGGACGCCCATGTGTTAAGCACGCCCTAGTCCCGCTTTCGGTATGCTTCCGACGCCCCCGGGAACTTTGATCGTCCCCATGATGGAAAGCAGTTGAGGGTGCCCAAAATCGGCTTTCGATTATGCCGATTTGGGTGACCCTGGGAGAAGGACGCTCATCTCCCAATTTGTGTTGAAAGATGGGCACCCTTCTCTTTCGAAAATAAGCCTGATAGTAACATAGTAGATGGTGACAGTTAAAGACCTGTATGGTCCATCCAGTCTGCCCAACAACATAAACTCATTTTATATGGAATGAAGTGTTACATCATATGTATACTTGTTCTTGATTTATTCTTGCCATTGTGAGGGCATAGATCGTAGTCTGCTTGGCACTTGCCTTCTTCTAAAATTTCAGAAGTTGTTGTCAAAGCACCCAAAAAGCTCCACTCCGGCCCATCCAAAACTACTCGGCCTCCATCAGGGCACCGACTGTAGCCGTCAATCCAGCACTGTTTTTCCTACTTAATCTCCCCTAAGCTTCTTTGGATCTGATCCTTCTAAACAGGATTCCTTTGTGTTTGTCCCATGCATTTCTGAATTCCATTACTGTTTTCATCTCCACCACCTCCTGCGGGAATCTACCACCCTCTCAGTGAAAAAATACTTCCTGACATTATTCCTGAGTCTGACCCCTTTCAACTGCAATTCATGTCCTCTAGTTCTGGAAAAGGTTTGTTTGCAAATTAATACCTTTCAAATATTTGAACTTCTGTATCATAGCACCCCTGTTTCTTCTTTCCTCCAGTATATACATGTTTAGGTCAGCGAGTCTCTCCATGTATGTGTTGCTGTCGAAACCCCTTACCATTTTCATCACTTTTGGCTAAACTGCTTCAAGTTTTTTTTACATCCTTAGCAATATAAGGCCTCCAAAACTGAACACAGTACTCCAAGCGGGGCCTCACCAATGACTTGTACAGGGGCATCAACACCTCCTTTCTTCTGCTGGTTATACCCCTCTCTATGCAGCCTAGCATCCTTATGGCCGTGGCTACCACCTTTTCGCACTGTATTGTCACCTTGAGATCTTCAGACACCATCACCCCAAGGTCCCTCTCCTAAGCCAAGCTTACCAATTTCTCCCCTCCTATCTGATACATCTCTTTTGTGTTTTTGCACCCCAAGTACATCACTCTGAACTTATTGGCATTAAATTTTAACTAATAATATTAACAATTCCACCAGTGTTTATTCCTATATCGTATGTTCAAATATATGTTTTTTTTTATATTTTTTAATATGCAGTGCTGAGAACTTGCTCGTGTGCCATGCTAAAATTGCATATATTGCCCTCATGTGATGCACACTACTTTTGTCAATAATCCAGTCACAGGCAAACGATTTGAATTGAAATCAAAGATGGACTGCAACACTGCCCAAGTAATATATGCCATGTGTTGCCCATGTTCAAAATGGTACATAGGACAGACAAAGCGTAAGATCAAACAACGGATAGGAGAACACCTAAGCAACATCAGGTTAAACAAAATTGATACTCCATTAGTGGCACACTGGCAGGCAAAAGGCCATGGGGAATCTGACTTAAAATATGTAGCTCTCATTCACATTCATTTACAGTGGAGGGGTTACATTACAGCTAAATTAATGCAGCAAGAACAGAAACTCATATATCTATGGGATACGGTACAACCAAAGGGATTGAATAAAGAAGTGGAATGGTTAACAATATAATTGAAACACTTATTGCATAATGTGGTTAATTAACTGTGGTCAGCTAGGGACCCACGTATAAAAAGAGCGCCTTAGGTTGGTGCAGGGTTCGTGAAAGCAGGGAGGAGTCAGAATTGAGATCGCTCCCGGTAAGCCTTGGCATTGTTTGATATAGCTACTACTTTAGTGAATGTTAAAAGTAGGTACAAATATATGGTTGATGTTTAGAATGCCAGTACATTAACAACCATATGTTTTTAGCTTTATACACAGTTGTGAAATACATTCCCTTGAGAACGCCATGATGGTGAAATGTGTCCCCACGTTGGGAATAACGATGGAACTAGAATTTTAACTTCACTACAGCACAAGGGTGAAGGTCCAGCAGCAACGACGCCAGCCCTATCACTGGCATCAATTGACCGTCTACAGATAAGTGATCTTATTTATAAGTCAGTAGTGGTCAAATACCTATGATCGAATGCAATGGTTTCAAACTAGGGGGCAGCTAGGACCAGTGCAATGATGGTTGGATGCTGCGGGCCGATTCCATAATATATGGCACACGAGCAAGTTCTGAGCACTGCATATTAAAAAAATATTTTAAAACATATATATGAACATACGATATAGGAATAAACACTGGTGGAATTGTTGATATTATTAGTTTACTAGTAAAAAAAAGCCCAGCAGGGGTCAGACAAGGCTGCTCACTTTCACCTTTATTATTCCTTCTCTATCTAGAGCCCTTAATACGTACTATCATGAAAGACCCAGACATAGAGGGTGTAGAATTGCCATCCCAGAGTGTCAAGATATTGGCCTATGCGAACGACCTGTTGTTAACACTCACCTCCCCCCAACAATCGCTCTATAAATTATGGATTTAAGCTCTACCCCTGGCCCCACCCCTAACCCCACCCCCTTTAGCCTCCCCAAACAGTTGGGCCACCAACCGCCTATGCCCATTTCTTACAGAAATGAAACGGGCGCTAGAATAATGATGATGTACTTGCAATTACTGTTGTAACAGAAGTGTGTTTCTGTGTGGGTGAGCCAGAAAAAGAGAGTGTTTGTGTGTCAGAGAGAGAGAGTGTGTGTGTGTTAAAGAAAGTCTGAGAGTGTGATACAGAGTTCCCTCTCTGTGTTGTGTCTAGTTTTTTTTTCTGTGGTTTCTAGTTACTCTCCTCTTGATTCAAATTGCATCAGCTCCCTGTGCTATCTTGTATACAATTTAAGATTCTTCTGCAGACATTAAGGGTCATACTGGAAGACTCCCCTGATTATCTGGCTTCACTTGTCATCCCATATGTCCCTTCCTGAGCCCTACAGTCACTTAATGACCATTGTCTAGTGCTGCCTTCACCTGTCCTCGCTCGCTTGGTGTCTCCCGCTGTTGTTGTCCGCCGTTTTCCGCCGCCGTTCACCTGTCAGCTGTCCGTGTCCTCGCAGTGTTTTAAAAGTGCTGAGGCGGCTGCCGCTCTTCTTGTTTGCCGGAGCCGTCCAGCTGTCAGTGCCGTTCAAGATGTGAAGCGGTTCTGCCCTCTCGTCGGCGCACGCTTCCCACCTTCCTCACTGGGATCGAAGCGGTTCCTGTAGTACAACGTCTCTGCCGTCTTGACGTCGCGCGCTTCCCGCTTTCCTCACTGGGATCGTAACCTCTCCTGACGTCAGGCAACCAGGGTTCTGGCCAGTGACGTCAGGAGAGGTTACGATCCCAGTGAGATACTTTCGAACGTTGGTTGAGCAAATTATTATATTAGATCACACCAGATTGAACTGAAGTGATCCCTAAATATAACTGCCAGACCCTTGACCATGTTTCTAATGTTTAGAAACCCCTTCTCATGGTTTCTACTCCCTCCAGGGTATCCACTCTGTTGGCTATCTTTGTGGCATCCACAAAAAGGCAAATTTTTCCTTCTAACCTTTCAGCAATGTCTCAAACAAATATATTAAACAGAATTGGCCCCAGCACAGACCCCTGAGGCTCTCCACTACTCACCTTCGTTTCCTCCGAGCAGATTCCATTTACCACCACTCTCTGCCGCCTGTCAGTCAACCAGTTTCCAATCCACTTCATCACTTTGGGTCCTAAGTTCAGCCCTCTCATCTTATTCATGAGTCTTCTGTAAGGGGCTGTATCAAAGGCTTTGCTGAAATCCAAGTAGATCTTGTAACCCGTTGGCTTCTAGAAAGTCCACTATCCTTTCCTTTAACAGTGATTCCATTATTTTTCCTACCACCGACGTGAGGCTTTCCGGACTGTAGTTTTCCACTACTTCCCTGTCTCCACTTTTGTGAAGAGGGACCACATCCACTCATCTGCAATCCCTCGGTACCTCTCCCGTCTCTAAAGATCTATGAAATAAATCCTTAAGAGATCCCGCCATGACTTGTATGATCTCCCTCAGTACCCTGAGAGGTATCCCATCTGGCCCCATAGCTTTGCCCACTTTCAGATTTTCAAGCCATTTATACACGCTTTCTTCCGTGAACGACTCAATATCTACTCCATTCCCAGATATACCCTCCAGGATTTTCTTCCGTGAACACCAAAGAGAAGTATTTCTTTAACAAACGAAGAGAAGTATTTGTTTTTGCAATACGTTTAGGTAGAAAAGGTGACAGCAAAAGCTAGAAGGATACTTGGGTGCATAGGGAGAGGAATGGTCAGTAGGAAAAAGGAGGTGATGATGTCCTTCTATAAGAGTCTATTGAGACCTCATTTAGAATTCTGTGTATAATTCTGGAGATCGCACCTTCAAAAAGGTATAAACAGGATGGACTCAGTGGCTACTAAAATTGTCAGTGGTCTTCATCATAAAGCAAATGGGAACATACTTAAAATCTCAATATGTATGTTTTGGGGGGAAAAGGCGGGAGAGGAGAGATATGATAGAGATATTTAAATACCTATATGGCTTAAATGCACTGGAGATGAGTCTCTTTTAATTGAAAGAAAGCTCTGGAACAAGGGGGCATAGGATAAAGGTGAAAGGGGATAGACTTAGAAGTAACCTGAGAAAATACTTCTTCATGGAAAGGGTACTGAATTCATGGAATGGCCTTCTGGTGGAAGTGGTGGAATCGAAAACAGTATCTGAATTCAAGAGAGCTTAGGACAAGTACATAGGATCTCTCAGGGAGTGATAAGGAGGGTAGAGAGCATGGATGGGCAGACTATATAGTCCATATGGTCTTTATCTGCCTATATTTTTCTATGCTTCTATGTAAACTGAGGTCCATAAAATCTCATAGGGAACCGTGCCCTCTGGCTATGTTAATTCTGAGTTATCTTGCTTTAGATCCATCACAAAATATTCTAATTGAATTTCAATGAAAATGTATAGTGGTAATAGCAGGTCTCCCAACCTGAGCCTGTTAAGCATGCAATAGGTAGATTATACATTATTATTTATTATTTATTGCATTTGTATCCCACATTATCCCACCTCTTTGCAGGCTCAATGTGGCTTACAATTCGTCGTGGATACTGGAAATAGAAGAGAATATACATTTGGTTCTACAAAGGGTTTGGGGTTGCATGGTGGTGAAATACATGATTGTATTAAAGCAAAAGACATTATAAGACATTCCTATATATATGAAAGATTGTACAGTTACAAGTGTTGATCTTTGTGATATAAAAATTTTAGAAGTGGACCTATGAGGAATATACCCACCTTCTGATTGTGCATAAAAAATCATAAATATAAATTTGAGAACTATTAATGTCTTATGTTGCATATCATTAGTTCTCTTAGTTGAATTAATTCTACAACACTGATTGGTACCATAGATTATAATCATACTAGAAAGCCACCAGGACCAGATACAAATGCCTAGTTATATGTGTGTCTCACCTTCTTCATGGTAAATCAAACCTTTTCAATGAGCTAAAAGATAGCTAGTAGAAAAAATTCTAAGTCTGACTATACCACAGATTGTCATGTAAATCAGTGGTTCCAAAAATCTGGTCCTGGAGGCACCCTAGCCAGTCAGGTTTTCCAGGATACCTACAATGAATATCCAAAAGGGAGATTTGCATGCACTGCTTCCACTGCAGTTATTGATACTGTTGACAACCACAGGGGATCATCTTGTTTCTCCATTCATACATTTTCTTCTAATATGAGAAAACACAAATCTCTGGATTAGCTTGCTTTGGTGATGACAGAAACAAATTACTAGTTCCTTTGAGTCACACAGTAGGGATGACTTGAAATGAAGCATCAGAAGCCCTGAGAATTCTGTTGTATAAATCACATACTCCATTTCACAGATTTCTTTCCACATTTGCATGGTATATGTTTCAAGAATGTCAATGAACAATTTCTTTACTTGTGCTTGAGGAATCCCCCCCACCCCCTCCAACCCTAGCAAAGTATTTCCTATGTAACAAAATTGAACATTTCAGAACTGTTATCAATTCAGGTTTATAAAATAAATATAAAATGCAATGCCTGAAGTCCCCTATGAGAAGGGAAAGCCAAAAAACCAAGGTAAGCATAAAGAAATGGAAATAAGAAATGTAAGCAGGAATGGTTTTGTTTCACTACTAGGCAGCCATCTAGGGCTGAATTCTATAAATCACACTCAAAAATGGGCGCTGGAAAAGATCAGCGTTAAGCATAATTATAAAAGTACACGTGCCCTTTATAAAATCATGCTTAGTGCCAATTCCTGTGCCTAAACTTTAAGCACCAAACTTATGCCTGCTGAAGCCAGGTGTAAATGTTGGCACCCAAGTTGGTTGTACTGAGCCACTATTCTATAACTACGCATGCAACTTTCTTGAACACCCTTGACATGCTCATGGGTCACGACCCCTTGTGAGACTTGCATTATGGGAGATAGGCACACTGCAAAGTAGAATAGCGCACAGCAAGATGCACATGCAAATGCTAATGGGTGCCAATGAACTTCAATAACTGGTTGTTAGCAACCAATTATTGATGATTCTACTACTACTACTACTAATAATAATAATAATAATTTTTGTAGCACTACTAGATGTATGCAGTGCTATACAGATTATATGCAGATACTTTCTCTGTCCCTAGAGGACTCACAATCTAAGTTTTTTTTATACCTGGGGCAATGGAGGGTTGAATGATTTGCCCAAGGTCACAAGGCTCAAAGCCCACTGCAATAACCAGTGGTGTAGCCACAGGTGGGCCTGGGTGGGCTATGGCCCACCCACTTTGGACTCAGACCCACCCAAAATTGTCCTTAGAGCACTCACAATCTAGGTTTTTTTTTATACTTGGGGCAATAGAGGGTTAAGTGATTTGCCCAAGGTCACAAGGCTCAAAGCCCAGTGGTGTCCGAGAACGGGTATGTGAAGGGGCGGGACAGACCGTATTTTCGAAAAAAATGGGCGTCCATCTTTTTTTTCTATAATACGGTTTGTGCCGGGCAAATGCATTGGATTTGTGTGGATTTGAGCTGGGCGGTATCGTTTTTCAGCGATAATGGAAACTGAAGGCGTCCACCTCAAAAACGACCAAATCCAAGGCATTGGGTCATGGGAGGGGCCAGGATTCATAGTGCACTGGTCCCCCTCACATGCCAGGACACCAACCGGGCACCCTAGGGGGCACTTGTAAAAAGTTTAAAAAAAAACATTAAAATACCTCCCAAGTCCATAGCTCCCTTCCTTTGGGTACTGAGCCCCCCAAATCCCCCCCAAAACCCACTGCCCACAACTCTACACCATTACCATAGCCCTTATGGGCAAAGGGGGGCACCTACATGTGGGTACAGTAGGTTTTGGTGGCAGTTTGGAGGGCTCCCATTTACCACCACAAGTGGAACAGGTAGGAGGGGATGGGCCTGGGTCCACCTGGGTGAAGTCCACTGCACCTACTAACAACTGCTCCAGGGACCTGCATACTGCTGTGATGAAGCTGGGTATGACATTTGAGGCTGGCATACAGGCTGGCAAAAAAAGTTTGTAAAGTTCTTTTTTTTTGGTAGGAGGGAGTTAGTGACCACTGGGGGAGTCCGGGGAGGACATCCCCGATTCCCTCTGGTGGTCATCTGGGCAGTTGGGGCACTTTTTTGGGACTTGTTCGTGAAAAAAAAGGGTCCAAAAAAAGTGACCCAAAATTGCGGTAAAAACGCCTTTTTTTTTTATTATCGGCCAAAGGCGGCCATCTCTCAAAACGCCCCAGTCCCGCCTTCACCACGCATCTGACATGCCCCCGTCAACTTTGTTTGTTCCCATGACGGAGTGCAGTTGAAGATGCCCAAAATCGGCTTTCGATTATACCGATTTGGGTGCCTTTGCGAGATGGGCGCCCATCTCCCGATTTGGGTTGAAATATTGGTGCCCATCACTTTCGAAAATAAGGCTGATAACTTTCAAAAATCACAGTTCTAATGTCAGCTGTGATGATACTCAGGGACTCTGAGATTCAGATCATTTGCTGTTAAGATCAGCTAATTTATATTGAATCCTCAGGAACCATGTTGACTTAGATGGTAAAATGTCCTTCAGCCTAGTAGATGTTTCTGGATCACCAGTAGATGGAAACAGTCCAGGTTGTCTTGCTGGAAAAATGCATATATATTTCAGTCTATCCTTTTTACTCAGTTTCTTAGAAGGGGTGAAGAGGGATCATCACTCCCTCATACACCCACAAGGAGCATGCTTAAATGACTTTAAAAGAGGGGCATAATCAAAAGGGGCGCCCAAGTTTTCCTGAGGACGTCCTTGCAGGAAGTCCTGGCGAAGGGGCGGCGAAACCCGTATTATCGAAACTAGATGGGCATCCATCTTTTGTTTCGATAATACGATCGGGGACACCGAAATCGAGAAATTTAGGTCGACCTTAGAGATGGTCGTCCTTAGAGACGGTTGTCCACGATTTTCGGCGATAATGGAAACCGAGGACGCCCATCTCAAAAATGACCAAATCCAAGCCATTTGGTCGTGGGAGGAGCCAGCATTTGTAGTGCACTGCCCCCCCCCCCCCCCCGACATGCCAGGACACCAACCAGGCACCCTAGGGGGCACTGCAGTGGACTTCAGAAATTGCTCCTAGGTGCTCCCTCTGCTCCCAGGTGTTCCGGGGCAGAGGGAGCAGGGAACCAGCGGAGCCGACAGGCGCGCAGCTGCTCTCTGCACCCTCCAGCAGCGTGCACCCGGGGTGGACCGCCCCCACTGCCCCACCCTTGCTACCCCACTGGGGCACGGAAATGGGAGGGTCATGGGCAGAACGAATTACATGCATAGTTTTAGAATAAGGGATTAGGCACATACATTTGCACCATGTTTCAATTGGTGCAAATGGCCATATTTAAAGTTAGGCGTGATTCCAAGGCATAAATGCTATTCTATAAACCATGCCTACTTTTAAGCACAGTATATAGAATAGCACTTTTTCAGCACCAATTTTTTTGGCACCATATATAGATTTCACTCCTAAGTGGAGTGGAGGAGTAAACTAATGGATGATGCAGAGGGCGTTGAGCCTGGTGACCTGGGTTTGATTCCTACTGCAGCTCCTTGTGACCTTGGGCAAGTCACTTAACCCTGCATTGCCCAAGGTACACAAACTTTAGATTGTGAGCCTTCTAGGGACAGAGAAAGTACTTGCATATAAAGTGTACAGAACTGTGTACATCTAGTAGCACTGTAGAAATGACTAGTAGTAAGTGTGACATCTATAATGGCAGTTCTGCATGGAGCTGCCATTAGAGAATACTAGCGTGAATCCACAATTCTAAGCCTAACTTTAAGTGAGAGACTTATGTGAAAATGTTCAGCCAGTGATGCTGAAAAAGTAAGAGTTACAGGAATGAATCTACATGCATGAGATAGAAAAAAGAGGATATCCTAAAAAGACTCTTAAATAAGCATATTTGAAAGCTTGCTTTCCATAATGACAATTATTATTGCAGGATACAAGATCTATCCCAAAAGAACAACTTACATGTGTACTGCCATTTTCAAATATTACCAGTCAGATAGTACAATCTTTGAAACTACATTGGCACTTACTGCAACTGCACCCAGGGTTTGAAGATTTTCCAATTATAGAATATAAACGTGGTAGAACTATTGGTGAACTACTATCAAGTCAACGATATGGAAAACCAGTGGGGGTTATTGAAGGTACCAAAGAGACATGTGCAAATGAAAGTGATGTTCTTATGCCAAAACAGGTCCGACTTGGAAACATCCTACAATGGGTCAAATACTTAGTTCTAAACATATTACTTCATGTAACAGTGTCAATGTAGTCTATATTATAGAGTGTCCATGCCAGTTAATTTATATTGGATGCAGTAGTCATCCAGTCAAAGTAACACTTAATGAACATAAATCTCATATTATTACAGACAATTTACAAGCGTCATTGGTAGAGCATTGGCATGAATGTCAACATAAGTGGCACGATTAACGATGGCAAGTTCATGATTCACACTCAGCTCTGTGCAATGCAGAAATTACAGGGAAGAAATCGTTAGAAATAGAAACATAACTTATCTGCTTTAATTGAAGACTCGGTCCCACTGACAGTGGCCAGTGTTTCACTGAAGTGCTGCTTCAGAGATTACAGGGACCAATTTTACGATCACTGCATTCAATGAACAATGAAAAGATAAACTTAAACCACTACCTTCTTGTTTAACCATTTAAATAAGTACATGTGCCAAACTTATGGCCCTGTTTACTAAGGTGCACTATTGTTTCTAGTGTGTGCGCTAAATGCTAGAGACACGCATATATTCCTATGGGCATCTCTAACATTTAGTGCATGCTAATTTTTAGCGTGTGCTAGAAAGGCTAGTGTGCCTCTAGCACAGCTTAGTAAACAGTGCCCTTACTGTTCACTTGAAAATTCCACCACTTCAAAATGGTGTCAGCTTCCTTTTAAAACATGGCCACAGGGCATTTGAAGTGTTTAAATAGACCCATGATATGATGTCATATCCTGTGTGTAATGCCAGAAAGCTTTTCAGGAAAAGTCTGCATGCTTGCTTCAGATGGGCTTAATAATTCCTTCAAATTATGATGCTATTGGTAGACAACCTTTAGAAATCCAACATAATTGTCAGTGTTATCTTGCCTTTATCCAACATGCCATATACATCACTCAAAAGGGCCGTTAGAACTGTCTTAGTACTGTGGCCAGGCCTAAAACAGGACTGCCAGAGATAGAGAATACTTGAATGCTCAAAGTAGTCCAGAAGCTGGAAAAAGACCACATTCCCAGTCAGCTTGGCCAAGTTAGAAACCAGACAGTAACTATATGGAATAGAGATATCAAGATTAGGTTTCTTAAGAAGAGGACAGACAAGACTTGCTTGACTTGCTTTCAATTATCTGGAACTGTTCATAAAGAAAGGCTATGGTTTATAAAACAGGTTATTACTTCAAATGTCTAACTTAGACATTTCAAATTATCCAAGGATATTCAGCAGCACTACCTAAATGATTATCATCAATAAATTTAGATAAGATTTTAGAAAGTGTAAGTTAGAAATGTCTATATATATATATATATATATATATATATATATATATATAATTTGAAATTTCTAACTTACACTTTCTAAAATCTTATCTAAATTTATACAGTGCAATCCGCTTAAGTGCAAGGGTCTGGGACCAAAGAAATGCATGCAGTTAACCGTTGTGACCCAAAGAAGCTTGACATCTGATAAACATATGTACAGTACTGTTTATTATTATACATACAGTATACAGTCTCAGTTAACTGACATTAGGCTTACTTGAAGTAATCAGTTATAGTCCTCTGTACACTCTTAGGTCTGTGGGTCCCATAGACTACATCTGCCAGACGGTAAAAACTGTCACAGCACTGACATCCAGTGGCCTCCAGATAGGCCCGCACGGTGTTGAGACTCACCAGCGCTCTTGCAAAAGTGACAGGAGGAGGTTGTTGAATTTCATCAGCACGTGCCTCGCTGCTCGTTTCTTCATCTGTTCCATCATCAGCCGTTGTTGCCTGTGTGTAGGAGCATATCTCGACATCAGTGCTGTCTTCAGCTGTATGTAGATCATAATCAACAGCTACGTAGCGATGGAACTCCTCTTCAGTAAAAGCGGCTGGAATATCAATAGCCTGTTCATCTGACGCGTTTGCAACAGCTGCATCTGTTTCGTCCCTCCTTAACAAAGTTTGCCCGCTTGTAGAGGTTCACAATGGTTGCCTGTGTAACATGATTCCAGGCTTCTTTCTGCATATGTAGGGAATCCAACAGTGATAGATTACGAGCCAGTTCAACAGCACATTTATCCTTCCCAGCCTGGTCATCCATAACGCTCATCAGACGACGTACCACAAGAGCCCGATAATTTTGTTTGAAATTGGCTGTTATGCCCTGATCCAGAGGTTGGATCAGAGAGGTAGTGTTTGGTGGCAGGAAGCCCACCTTTACATTAGACAGCCTGACATCATCCCTGTGTGCAGCACAGTTATCACAAAGCAGCAAAATCTGACACTTTTGTGCCCGCATTCTAGTGTCTAACTTCTTTAGCCACTGCTTCCAAATGTCCCCAGTCATCCATGAATTTGCGTTAGCCTCGTATGACACAGGAAGTTGCTTAACTTTCTTGAAGCAACAGGGCTGCTTGTTCTTTCCAATGACAAGGGGTTCCAACTTCTCACTCCCATCCATATTGCAGCAAAGGAGGATAGTCAGTCGGTCCTTCGATGTTTTACCTCCAGTAGTTTTGGCATGTTTGAATGTAAGTGTTCCATCAGGAATCGCTCGCCAGTAGAGACCGTTTTCGTCAGCATTGAAAATGTCACGAGGTGCAAACTCGTTCAAGATGGTAGGAAGAACTGAAACAACCCAATTTTCAGCACCAAAGTCATCAGTGTCTTGTTTCTCACCATGCTGTGTCTTAAATTTTATGCTGTTTCTCTCCTTCCATCTTTCCAACCATCCAACAGTGGCTTTGAATTCAGTTAGTCCAAGACTTTCAGCTAGCTGATTAGCTTTCTCCATAAGCAGTGGACCAATGACAGGAAACTGTCTGCTCCTGACATGAGAAAACCACCGAAGAAGAGAATCTTCTACATCCTCAGCTTTTCCCGCCCGTTTACGTTTCTGGTGTGGATTTGTACTGTTTTGCCAGTCTTCCAGAAGCTGGTCTTTCTGCTTCAAGATATGTGATATTTGACTGGGATTGACACCATATTCTTTAGCAATAGATGCTTGACTTTGTTTGTTTTCTAATTTTTTAAGAACTTCTATTCGTTCAGCCAGTGTTAAAGTCTTACAGTTACGTGATGACGACGACAACGACTCCAGTGTACACTCTTAACAACATTCTTTCGCTTATTCTGCCTGTGGCAATTAACTAACGAGATTTCAAATTTACCGCCCCTTTATCACGCGCCAATCGGCTTCTATATTCCACGCGTGCGCTTATGCAGAGTCTTTCCTGCAGAGGAGCGGTATTAAACCATGCATATAAGCGAATCTTGTACTTATCAGTGGTATGCTAAACTGAAGTTTGTCCCCATAGAAACTGATGGTGCCAAAAACGGGACTGAAGTACAGCATGCAGTTAAACAGAGCATGCGCTTATCCGAAGTGCACTTAAATGGAGTGCACTGTATATATATATTCACTATATTGCTGAATATTGACCAGCTTGTTATCTATTTATAGAAATATTTTTTGCAGGGGACATGTCATGGGCAGAGAGTGGGCATTCCCATGTTATCCAGCTAGAGTATTGTTGCTTACCACTGGTTCCTTGATATTTGAGGAGGAGTTTGTCACCTTCTTCCCATTAATATTCTAATATCAACAATTTACCTAACTATCTCATGTGCACAGTAGGTTTGTATTTGAGATCTAGCAATGAATGTTCTCCTTGTTCCGGTAGGCCAGGGGTGGACTAACCATTCGGGCAACCGGGCAGTGCCCGAGGACCCAGAAGCTCTAGGGGGCCCAGAGGCTCTGCCCAGATGCCTGGTGCACCGCTGGTGATCATTATCTGAGGGATCCTGGTGGTCTGGTGGCCTCTGCGTGGGGGAGGCAGTTCTTTTTTACCCACTGCATAGCCACTATTCCCCCACCTGCCGGTGCCACTGTATTTTAAAAATGGCGGCCGAGACTCCCTGCAGAAGTCTCGCAAGACTGTCAAGATCCGCGAGGCTACTGCAGGAAGTCGCGGCCACCATTCTGAAAACACAGTGGCACCAGCAGGTGGGGAAATAGTGACAGCGCAGCGGGCGAGAAAGAACATGCCCCTCCCACCGCAGAGGCCACCAGACTACCAGGACCCCTTTGGTAGGTGTCGGCTGCGGCAGAGTGATGTCAGACAGCGGCTGGGTGGGGGGCCCAGACCACCCTCAGTCCGCCCCTGTGTTAGGTACCCATATCCTTCTTTGAAGCCGTTCCAGCTTCTGCCCTTGAAATTTGCCTGTTTATTACTTGTTTCTTCTTTTGATGAGAATGTGTTGTTCTATTGATGTAGTTTGAGTTTTGCAATAATAGTTCAAGGTGAGTTACATTCCCCAGAGGGCTTACAATTTAAGTTTGGATCTGAGGCAATGGAGAATTAAATGACATGCCCAAGGCCTCAAGGAGTGTCAGTGAGATTTGAATCCTGGTCTCCCTGGTTCCCTAGCCTGCTGCTCTAACCACAAGGCTACTCCTCCACTCCCATGCTTTATATAAATGTTAAGATTTTCAACAAGTCAGGGGCATAGCCAGACACCCAATTTTGGGTGGGCCTGGGCCCAAGATGGGTGGGCAGAAGAACTCTGCCTTGTCCCACAAGTGATTTGGTCTCTCTCTCTCTCTCTCGCCTGCATGCCATATGGTCTCTCAAACATCCCCTCTCCCCTGCATAGATTTTAAATAGCAGATTTTCACTGGCAGCGAGAAGCAACTCCTACTCATGTTGACCTCACAACCTTCCCTCTGATGCAACTTCCTGTTTCCAGGAATACATCAGAGGGAAGGCTGTGGGGCCGGTGCAAGCAGTATGTATCAGTCGCTGCAGGCGAAGATCTGCTATTGACAATTGTTGGGAGTTTTCAGCTGGTGTGGCTTGGGGATACCTGCCAGCCACATCATAGGTATGTTGCTACTGGGTGGGCCTGAGCACAAAGTGGGTGGGCCTTGGCCTACCCGGGCCCACCCTTGGCTAAGCCACTGAAGTCAGTAATGCTGCACCTACTTCCAGCTGCATGCCTCATGGACACTTACCCCACCAAGCATACCTATGCTCATAGGGGCCCTTTTACTAAAGGGTTGGAGCATGGCAACAGACTTGCCATGCACCAATCCAGGGCTACGGCAGGAGCCTGACGGTAGTTTCCATCCCCAGTATGCGCCATTTTCAGCGCTACAAAAATATTTTCTATTTTTGTATTGCTGGTGTTTACCCAGCAGTAATCAGGTAGCATTGTATGCTGCCCGGTTACCACCAGGTTAGCGCAGGAGCCCTTACCGCCACCTCAATGAGTGGCAGTAAATGATCCCCCCCTGAAATGGCCATGCAGCAAGTGGTTCACTTACTGTATAGCCCAGGGGCATAGCTAAGGGGGCCTGGGCCCCTGTAGATTTGGCCCTGGACCCCCCTGCTGACGACCCTCTCGCCCCCCCCCCCTGCCGCCAACCCGTTGTCGCCTACCTTTGCTGGCGGGGGACCCCAACCCCCGCCTGCCAAGGTCCTCTTCTTCCTTCGTTCTGTTTCTGAGTCTGACGTCCTGCACAACCCTCTCGACCCCCCTCCCCCGCCAGCAAAGGTAGGCGACAGCGACAGCGGGGGAGGGTTGGCGGCAGGAGGGGGGTCGAGAGGGTCGTCGGCAGGGGGGGGTCAAAGTTGGTGGTGGCGGCGGCGGCGCCGGGGGGGGGGGTAAAATATGCCCCTTCACCTTGGGCTCTGGACCCCCCTCCCATCGATGTCTGGCTACGCCCCTGGTATAGCCATTTCTTTTAGCGAAAAAAAGACAACCTTTTACCTGCTGTGGTAAAAGCGGACCTCAGTGCGCATCAAAAACACACAGTGACATTAACGCAGGTCCCCTTTAAAGCTTAGTAAAAAGACCCCATAGATTGCAAGGTGAAATGCAAGACCTAGATCACACTCCCTGCAGCAACTCTTATAATACAAAATCTCAACTGAGTTATCTAAGAAATTTTTGAAAGTTGTTTTCCAATCATCCACCTCCTTACTGCTGTTTCTCAACCACACTTTTGTCAGAAGAGCCTCTCTGTCTTCTTTAAGTGTGTCTCTTTCCTCCCCCTTCCCCTCTCCTTTAAATCATCACTGCTACCCTAATCAAAATGTTTGCACAGTCTGCTATTCAAGTTCTTGAACAGTCCCATTCTGTCTAATTTATTTCACCTTTTATTCAAGATTTATTATCTTAGGGTCTTCTGCTTCCCACAATGACTGTAAAGAGTTTTGAAACATACATCTTATGAAAGGTGGTGTATATAAAATGAAATTGTAAAGTATGTTATTGATTTCTGACACCAAAAATATACTATTGATTTTTTAGGTTACCTTCCTTACAATGATGTTCTTATATCTGTATATTTTATGAGCCTTTTATGTTTCACTGCTATTGAGGAAACACGTCACTTTAAAATTAGTGTGAAAAAGATGAACTGCTTAGCCTCTAACACTCTTTCTTCCTTATCTGCAATCACACAGAAAGATGCCTATCTTCTCCCCTCCCCCCACAAAAAAACAACTGCATTTCCTGTAACCCCATTTTCACTTAGTTCATCAGTTCCATCTCTCTTGCATTCATTCCAGTCTGTCACATCCTCAGTCCATCACAATCTACTGCAGCTGTCCTTACTTCCTTTAAAGGCAATTATTTATTTAGATTTTGCTCACACCTTTTTCAGTAGTAGCTCAATGTGAGTTACATTCAGGTACACTGGATATTTCTATGTAACATAACATAGTAACTGACGGCAGAAAAAGACCTGCATGGTCCATCCAGTCTGCCCAACAAGATAAACTCATATGTGCTACTTTTTGTGTACACCTTACCTTGATTTGTATCTGTCATTTTCAGGAGGGCTCACAATCTAAGTTTGTACCTGAGGCAATGGAAGATTAAGTGACTTGCCCAGGATCACAAGGAGCAGTATTGGGATTTGAACTTGCCACCTCTGGACTGCAAGGCTGGTGCTCTAACCACTAGGCCACTCTTCCACTCCATTGACAGGTAGAGAGGCAGACCAGTAAAGTGAAAAGAATGTGTACACATAAAGATCTTCATGAGTCAAAGAGCACCTAATGTCACTCTTTCAAGAGAGTGTCATTCATTCATTTAAGTATTTATATACCACTTAGACCTAAGCAGTTTACAGTCTTCACTTTTACAGGTACTGGGTCTGTCCCTAGTGGGCTCACAGTCTAAGTAGTACATTGTACTACTGTTGTATCTGGGGCAACAGAGGGTTAAGTAACTTGCCCAGGGTCGTACAGAACTGCAGAGAGTATTGAATCTGGTCCCACAGGATCTCAACCCACTGCTGACCATGAGACAGCAGTGGGAATCAAACCCAGTTCTCCAGGTCGGCAACCTGCTACACTAACTCCTCCATTCCAACTGCTTAGTAATGTCCCCTTCATCCCTTACTTGGTCACAACCCCATATTAGTGCTGCCCTTCCCCCATCCTTCGTATTTTCTCCTGCCTCACTTCTTCCCCTATCCCGTCACTTTGATTCTATGTAATTCAGATCCTCTATCTTATTATATTTCTTAGTTCCATGTAAGCCATATTGAAACAACACTAACTGGAAAATGTAGAATAGAAATGCTGTACATAAATAATGATATATAAGAACTTGCGTGCTAGCTCAGCCCCCAGGTCCATCAAATTCAGTATCCTATTTCCTACAGTGGCTAAGGTCACAAGTACCTGGCAGGATCCCAGGAAGTAGTTAGATTTGATGCTTTCTCCAAGTCTATCTTAACAAAGGTTTATGAACATATTAATAGGAATGGGTATTTCGCTTGCAACAATATGGGAATTGTCAACAACATATTCCATGTTGTTGCATGTATGTTATCAAATGAAAATGAGAAGAAAACCCCCCTCAAAATTTGAGTTTTATTGTTTGCCAATAATATTGCACACTCTTTCAAGACAGTGCTCACTATTTGCAAAGAAGCCACCCATTGCAAATGTGTGCATAGTGCATATTCTTTCAGAAAGAGTACACTCTCTTTTCGCCCAGTACACCCTCTTTCAAAAGAATACACACTCCATGATTTTGCTCCTGTAAGAAAGAATGGCCAAACAAAAATAAATAAAATGAACATTCCAGGAGATGACACAGGAAATGACACCAAAAAGAAATTTACTGGCTACCCATCCCTACTTGTTCATACCTTTTAAAACCTGGTTATGCTGCTTCTACACATCTTCCCGCAAGGAACTCCAGAGCTTAACTATGCACTGAGTGAAAAATCATTGTCTGTAATATAATTGTGCTATTTAGTAAGGGTTCCATTTACTAAGATGCACTGAAAAATGGCTTGCAGTAGTGTAGGCGCGGGTTTTGGGCACGCACCGATCCATTTTTCAGCACACCTATAAAAAAGGCCTTTTTAAAATTTTTGCCGAAAATGGACGTGCGGCAAAATCAAAATTGGTGCATGTCCATTTTGGGTCTCAGACCTTTCCGCCAGCCATTGACCTAGCAGTAAACTCTCACATGGCAACCGGGCAGTAACGACCGGCGCGCATCTGATATGTGCATCCGAAAATAAAAATTATTTTTCGGACACGCATATCGGACACGTGCCAAAATTGAAATTACCGCAAGAGCCATGCGGTAGCCGGGCGGTAACTTCATTTTGGCATGCTTTGGGCGCACGTAGACGCTTACACGGCTTGGTAAAAGGGCCCCTAAATTCATGATGTATAACCTAGTCTTTGTCTGTTACAAAAAGTAGACCGATACACATATATAAAAACAAAGAAATAATTTATTCAAACCAAGATCAAAGCAGTACCCGACGTGGCCTGAGGGCGAAACATGGCCACGTCGGGTACTGCTTTTATTTTGGTTTGAATAAATTATTTCTTTGTTTTTATATATGTGTATCGGTCTACTTTTTATAACAGACTTTTATGTAGCAAGTAGACTGTTGCCTTTTTTGTTTTTCTTTTTAACCTAGTCTTTGTACTTTCTGAAATAGTAATTCACCAATTTGTGTTTATCCATTCTACGCCTCTCATGATTTTTTAGACCACTGTCATATCTCACCTCAGTCATCTCTTCATCAGTCATTGTGTTTTCTACACAAATATTGACATGTGGATAGTTTTTAGATCCTATAGCCATTACCACCCAGATGATTATTTTTTCCCAGTAATTGAGAATTAGAATTATTTGCATTTCACAGAGATTTCTATTATATTCAACCCAGGAGTGTAGTGGCATGGAAACGTACCGCGTCATGAAAGAGTAAGGGAGGCCAATGGACTGGACAGGGTGCAATTTTGGGATTCCCACCTCCCTTATGCCCTGTGCGGCTGCACATAGCTAGCTATGGCCCTGGTTCAACCCTTCCATTCTATAATTATCTAGAATGAATTAATGTGGTTAATGGCTTGGTTCACTTAGATACAGAGAAATAAAAGTGAACAAACAAATTATAGAGCAATACTTTACTTTCCATGGATTCAATTAATGATTTTTTAAATATTGCAGTGGGTTGATTATGAACATATAATGGAGCAAAGAAAACCACCCCAAAGGGGTGAAGGTGTTACAAGAAATTATTTATTTTGGGGAAAGTAGCTCTAGAGCAACTCGCCACTGTTTATAATTTAAGAGCAGGCGCTGCATTTATATGTTTTAGGATATTAATTTCTCCACCAATCACCAAAGGTGATAATTGCAATAAATTGAATAAATTAAGTATATATAAAAGATACCATATACTCAGAACACAAAGAGACCGTATTTTTAGCTTCAAAAAGATTGATTTAATATACAATTGCACACGAGAGGTAGGTTTTAAGAGATCTTTACAGGTAATCTGTGCATAAAATAGAACAAAGTAGCAGGTAGGTTAACTTACAAGTCCTTGTTACAAGCATGCTGTGGTGCAGCTGATTGATGAGCACATGTTGAGGGGCAAGGCGTCAGCAGACCCCAAAGAGAGCAGCAGGTCCCAAGAGGAGGCAGGTTCCAAGAGAGCGAGCTGGGCTGTTTCCAGGCCTTTTATAATGTTAGCAGAGAAGCATGGTGTGTGCATGTCCTGGATATTTTGCAAGGCATTATGGTTAATGTAGTCTGTTCACATGACCACATTATAAGTCCTTCCTTTCTGCACATGTCTGAAAGCTGATGGGAGGGGCAGGTATACCTTTGACAAGCAAATGTCCTGTTTATGGTCTCCCCTCTGAAGTCTTTGTCTTCAATGGGTTCTCCAGACTCTCTGTCTCTTGGGTCTTTGGTTTTCAGAGATGTCCTGATGAGCGTCCAGGTACCCACCTTTTGTTCAGTCTTTTTAGGTGGGAGGGCAGAGGAAGCTCTTTTGTTTAAGGAATGAGAAAAGGCAAGGTGAGGTCCCTGCCACTGCAGCAGTACCTTTGTCTTGTAAATATTCTCCAAAGGGAGAGGGAAGAGGGCTTTTGGAATGAAAGCCAGTTCTGCTGCATTGTATTTTTAAGAGCTGCACAAATATATTGGTGTATATATATGTATCTGATCCAACACAACATCATGCTACACATTTAATTCTGATGACTGGCTTATACCATAACAAAGGTACACTGGTTCCTAAGTAAAAGGTTGCAGAAGCAAGAAGTAGGAAAAGTAGGCTCTTCTAAAAACCAGAGGAGACGTCTATAAAGAAACAATTCTTTATTGCAAGCAAAGTGACAACGACTCAACACAGCTGTGTTTCGGCACTAGCTCGCACCTTCTTCAGGAGTCTAAAACATAAGATTTATTAAAACACAAAAACAAATAATCAAAGTGTGCCTAATACCATAGATAGAAAAACATATCTTTGTAATAAAAATGTATAGGAATTAAAAACATATATATCAAAACATCAACAGAAATAATAATTTTTTATATATAAACAAACAAATCAATATTAATTTATCCACAAATAAATGTATAAAATGATAACAGCATATGGACATATGATAATAAAAATATATTATATGCAACAGATATACATGAATAACTATAAAACTCATAATTCAAAAAGTATATATATGAATATATGTGTTACATAAATTGACTAATACAACAATTCATAGGATAAAAAATGATGTAAAATAAAAGTTGTGAATAAAATATTATTTGTATAAGATACAATGGTGTTGAATACAAGCATAAAAAACACAAATGGGTCACAAAAATGTAGTAACTATATATTGCACAATAATAACTACATATGAACATATAAGAGGACCTATCCAAATTAAAAGAAGAAAAAAAAGATGAAAAAGGAAAAAGGAGAACAAAACTATATATAGTGTTATATAACCAAAATAATAAACCATATTTAAAACAAATTGTCAAATAGATATTATACACAAAAAAGAAAAGAAAACAAAGGTTAAGACATAATACAGTATGTTCCAATAAATCTACTAACCTTATGATGTATAGCTGATTGTGTAAAGTCGATAGTTTGTTACAAAAAACTTTCATAAAAGGTATAAACTTCCTACAAATAAAACACAAGGCTGACTTATTATAAAGAGTACATTTCCTAAATAGCAAGTGCACATGAAATAAAAAAATGTATAAAATACAATCCAACAGGTCCTTTGTATCTAAAATGTATGTATATATATATGTAACCACCATATATTTTTTATACATGAAAATGTTGTGTCTACTATAGAGTGAATATCAAATTGAATCACTATAAAGGTACTAACCATAGATGTATATAGTTTGTATTCAATATGGAGGTTAAGGTAAAGAGTGTAAATGTGTAAAGAAAATTATATCTATCATATGTTTAAAATGGAGGTGTAGATATGAAATGAAGGAACAGGCAAAAAAATGAAAACAATTATCATCTAAAACCAGAGAAGAGACAGAAATAAATGTCTATATTGGACCAGGTTCTAAAAAATTGGTCTAAATATATGTAAAAAAAAAAAGTGAAGTAAAAAAGAGAAGTAAAATAAAAAAGTGAAGTAAAAAGTCCCCTAAAAAGATACTTGAATAATCGTATAATAAATGAAAAAACTTACCACTGTCAGAACAGAGAAGAGCACCGTACTGTAGCAATAGCTTCAATGAAGGAAAGGGGTGTGACTAAAAAGTCCATTATTTAAATAAGAAAAGGCATGCCAAAAAAGTTTTGAGCATGCTCAGATCATAAGTTGTTAACACTCCAGGTGTAGGACATCATGTACAAAGGACGCTGGGAAAATGGGGGGAAACTGCAGAGAAACACATGTCGTTTTTTTTTTTAATTCTAGAGCTTGACCCAGGACTCTTAGATCCAAAAATCGTATGTGTAGAAATTCAAAAATATAATATAAATATGTGAAAAATTAATTTAGAAGAGCCTACCTTTCCTACTTCTTGCTTTTGAAGATATAATGATATAAATCAAATAAATAAATGCATACATTTCTCACTTGGTTTTCAAACCTATGCTTCCTACATTGGGATAGGGCAGATGTCAGATATTTTCAATCCCTATATTCTGAGGTTTTTAAGCCTCTATCATTTCAGTTATACCACATTTTGCTGGATTCTGACTCTGTCTGCTCCTTTGCTCTGTTTCTCTGCTTTATTCAGTGTGGGAGTCTAGAGAGGCAAGGGTGAATTAGGTTGTTAGAGCAATATGTGATCCTGATATTAATCCAGAGGTGGCTTTCAGTTCAACTGACTGCTGGTGATCATGCATTGAGGGATCCTTCCTTGTGGTTTGCGTGACATGGTACAGGAGGCCATTGCTATCTCTTGAGTCAAAAGGGGTTGGGTGACTTGCCCAGGGACACAAGGAGCAGCCTTGGGATTTGAACTTGGGCTTTTGGGTTCCCAGCCTTCTGCATTAGGCTGCTCTTTCAATCCCCTCATAATGATGCTTCATTGGAAATATGCAAACTCAATACAATTCATAGAACGGTGCTATCAATTAAGAAAATGACAGGTAATATACAGCAGTAATATCAGTACAGTACTGATGGGAAACATTTTGGAGCCCAGAAGCCTGGATGGCTATTTATCCACATCTGATGTAATAGATGGGTCACATGACCTGTTGCAAGTTGAACTGAAAAAAGGTTTTTATTGTGGGTTTTTTTTTTTGCATATAATCTATTCTAGAAGAATCCCAAAGTTACTAAACTACCAGCTATCATCAGAGGCACTGAAAACAATTGGGTTCCCTTTTGATGATATTAGTAAACAAAGGAAGGATGCTTGACCTCCAAGAAGAGACGGTTGGGTGGCATGACTCTGTCAGAACAGAGGAAGAGTGACTACAGGTAAGTATAGACCTGTAGCTCTGTAAGATGTCTTCATTCCGTGTTAGGAGAAAAAGAACTACATTTACAACAGCAAAAACAAGTGTTACTCATCAAATTCTCTTTGAGCTGTTTTTTACACCCACCCGTGACATTTACTGCTAATCCAAGTGCTCCTGGTCTTTACTGAAGTATCTTCATTTTGATTTAATTAGCCTTGATTAAGGCTTTTGAAAAACCTCCCTCCATGATTCTCCCCTACAGTAAAAAAGAAACTCTTGCCAACCAACTCATTAAAAATGTGTTCTCTTTAAGTGAATCAGGGAGGATAAATTGTGAATGTGTATGTTGAAACCTTGCAGCTTAAAAGAGACTGCTAAATTAATCTTGCAGTACAGGCAATAAATCAAAGGAAAGTGTTCACATTGTTTGCTAGTCTTGAAATATGCCCTGGCACTTAGGAAAACATGCACATTAATCTCCATTTAAGTATTAAACACCTTGAAGTGGACAGTTTCGTGAGCTGAAGAACTCAGTGTTACAGCTACAAATTTAATAATAATAATATTCTTGTAGTTTTTAACACCATCATTTGGGCCAAAATTGGGTAATGTTGGGGGAAGGGTAATGCATTTGATATACTGTCCTTCGGTGGTACAACCAAAGCGATACATATTACATACAGGCACTTTATATGTCCCTAGTAGGGATGGCCAGTCACTTCAAACACACATAATAACACAGTAAATGACGGCAGATAAAGATCCACACAGTCCATCCAGTCTGCCCACAAGGTTGTTTGCGCCACGCCTTCCACTCTCTGTGGGCCCCAGTCAACCATGCTTAAAGACTGGTTGTCAGGTCTCCACCGTGCCAATCATATAGGCAGCCAATCATGATGTAGTCTTGGTTATACCCACATTTCAGCACTAAGTATTACTGACAGTATTGAACTTACAGTCAAGATGTCTTCCTCTCCCTTCTGAGATGCACAGCACCCTCACTCGCAGCACATATCAATAAAGTGATCTGCAACACTGGAGCTGCCGAAGCTTCACCTGTCTCTTTCCATTTGCAGGACACAGACCACAGAAGTCTGTCCGGCCTGGCCTCAGTTCCCCCATGCTGGATTTGGTTAATCTTCTTTCAGTCTTTTGCCATTTGCAAGACGCAGACCATTGATGTCCGTCTGGCAATTGGCCTCAGTTCCCACTACTCTTGCCCAAGGTTTCTGGAAGAGATTTGTTTGAATATTAATACCTTTCAAGTACCTAAACATCTGTATCATATCACCTCTCTCTTTTCATTTCTCTAGCATATACATATTCAAATTCTCCAGGCTCTTCTCATACATCTTATGGCACCAAACCCTGTATCATTTTTGTCACCTTCCTCTGATAATGGCTCAAGTCTTTTATTATTATTATTATTGGACACCATACTCCAAGTTGGGCCTCACCAATGACTTGTACAAGGGCATCAATGCCTCCTGCTGGTTATGCTTCTCTCTATACAGCCTAGCATTCTTTGGGCAACAGCCACAACATTTTGTCATGTTGTTTTACTGCCTTGAGATCCTCAGACATGATCACCCCAAGGTTTCTCTCCTAATCTATAAATGTCAGTCTCTCACCCCCTAGCAAATACTGCTCTTTTGGATTTCTACATCCTAAGTGCAGCACTTTGCATTTCTTCGCATCAAATTTTAATAGCCAGACATTCAACCATTCTTCTAATTTTTGTAGATCTCTTCTCAACAGTGTGGGCTGCGTTGCAAATCTTGGTGTCATCAGCAAAAAGGCAAATTTTTCCTTCTAACCCTTCAACAATGTTGCTCATAAATTTGTTGAATAGAATCGGCCCCAGTACTGATCCCTGAGGCATGTCACTATCCTCTGAGAAGACTCCATTTACCACTGTATGTCCTAACTTTAGCCTGCTGAGTTTATATATGAGCCTCCTATGGATTTAGTGAAGGAAAATCTTGCCTCACCAATCTATTACATTTCTTTGAAGGGGTGAACCAACATGTGGATAAAGGTGAGCCGGTTGATATTGTGTATCTGGATTTTCAAAAGGCATCTGACAAAGTACCTCATGAAAGACTCCAGAGGAAACTGGAGAGTCATGGGATAGAAGATAGCGTTCTATTGTGGATAAAAAACTGGTGAAAGATAGAAAACAGAGGGTAGGGTTAAATGATCAATATTCTCAATGGAGAAGGATAGATAGTGAGGTTCCCCAAGGGTCTGTGTCGAGATGCTGCTTTTTAACATATTTATAAATGATCTAGAGATGGGAGTAACCAGTGAGGTAATTAAATTTGCTGATGCTGATGACACAAAGTTATTCAAAGTTGTAAAATGGCAAGAGAACCTTACAAGACTGGGCATCCAAATGGCAGATGACGTTTAGTGTAAGCAAGTGCAAAGTGATACATGTGGGAAACAGTAACCCTAACTATAGCTATGTAATGCAAGGTTCTAAAGTAGGTGTCACTGGCCAGGAAAGGGATCTAGGTGTCATTGTTTATGATTTGTTGAAACCCTCTGCTCAGTGTGCGGCAGTGGCTATGAAAGCAAATAGAATGTTAGGCATTATTAGGAAAGGAATGGAAAACAAAAATGAGGATGTTATAATGCGTCTGTCTCGCTCCATGGTGTGATCGCACCTCAAATATTGTGTGCAATTCTGGTCATCGCATCTCAAAAAACATACAGTGGAATTAGAAAAGGTAAAGAAAAGGGCAACAAAAATGATAAAGAAGATGGTATGACTTCCCTATGAGGAAGGGCTAAAGCAGCTAGGGCTCTTCAGCTTAGAGAAAAGATGGCTAAAGGGAGATACACAAAAAGTAGCACATGTGAGTTTATCTTGTTGGGCAGACTGGATGGACCATGCAGGTCTTTTTATGCCATCATCTACTATGTTACTATTCAGCTCATAATCGAAAGTAATCGCCGGCTATTTCCCGACACAAATCGGGATATGGCCAGCGATTTTGCAAAAGCGGCGAAAAGCGTATAATCGAAAGCTACATTTGTGATAGCTTCGCCGCTTTCCCTTCACCTCGCCGGCGAAAGTTCAAAGGGGCATGTTGTCGGCGAAGGCGGGACATGGGCAGGCTTGGACATGGCTACCAGATGGCCGGCTTTAGTGGATAATGGAAAAATAAAACCCGGCGATAAGCAGTATTTCGACGGGTTTACTTGGTCCTTTTATTTTCACGACCAAGCCTCAAAAAGGTGCCCCAACTGACCAGATGACCACCGGAGGGAATGGGGGATGACCTCCCCTTACTCCCCCAGTGGTCGCCAACCCCCTCCCTACACTAAAATTATTAAAATACAAACCTTTTTTGCCAGCCTGTATGCCAGCCTCAAATGTCATACCCAGCACCCTGACAGCAGTATGCAGATCCCTGGAACAGTTGTTGTTGGTTGCAGTGGACTGCAGAAAGGCAGAGGCAGGCCCATCCACCCTACCTGTTCCACTTGTGGTGGGTAATGTTGAGCCCTCCCAAACCCCCCCAAAACCCACTGTACCCACATGTAGGTGCCCCCCTTCAGCCCTTAGGGCTAGGATAATGGTGCATACTTGTGGGCAGTGGGTTTGGGGGACTCAGCACACAAGGGAAGGGTGCTATGCACCTGGAAGCTAATTTGATTGTTTATAAAAGATGTTTGAAGTGCCCCCTTCTCTCAGGGTCGCCCAAATCGGCATAATCAATAGCCGATTATGGGCATCTTCAACTGCTTCCCGTCGCGGGGACAACCAAATTTCACAGGGGCGTGTTGGCACCATAGCGAAGGCGGGACTGTGGTGTGATTAAAAAATGGGCGTCCTTGGCTGATAATGGAAAAAAGAAGGGCGTCCCTGACGAGCACTTGGCCGACTTTACTTGGTCCATTTTTTCTTGCGACCAAGCCTCAAAAAGGTGCCCGAACGGACCAGATGACCACCGGAGGGTATCGGTGAT
Source organism: Microcaecilia unicolor (assembly GCF_901765095.1). Taxonomy (NCBI): domain Eukaryota; kingdom Metazoa; phylum Chordata; class Amphibia; order Gymnophiona; family Siphonopidae; genus Microcaecilia; species Microcaecilia unicolor. The sequence goes on along the minus strand of NW_021963097.1, from coordinate 141,507 downwards.
GACCTCCCCTTACTCCCCCAGTGGTCACCAACCCCCTCCCACCTTAAAAAAAACTTAAAAAAATATTTTTGCCAGCCTCAAATGTCATACCCATCTCTATGACAGCAGTATGCAGGTCCCTGGAGCAGTTTTAGTGGGTGCAGTGCACTTCAGGCAAGTGGACCCAGGCCCACCCCCCCTACCTGTTACACTTGTGGTGGTAAATGTGAGCCCTCCAAAACCCACCCGAAATCCACTGTACCCACCTGTAGGTGCCCCCCTTCACCCATTAGGGCTATGGTAGTGGTGTACAGTTGTGGGGAGTGGGTTTTGGGGGGGTTGGGGGGCTCAGTACCCAAGGTAAGGGAGCTATGCATCTGGGAGCAATTTGTGAAGTCCACTGCAGTGCCCCCTAGGATGCCCGGCTGCTGTCCTGGCATGTCAGGGGGACCAGTACACTACGAATTCTGGCTCCTCCCATGACCAAAGGGCTTGGATTTGGTCGTTTTTGAGATGGGCGCCCTCAGTTTCCATTATGGCCGAAAACCGGGGACGATTATTTCTAAGGTCGACCATCTCAACATTTAGGTCGACCATCTCTAAGTTCGACCTAAATGTTGAGATTTGGGCGTCCCCGACCGTATTATCGAATCGAAAGATGAACGCTCATCTTTTCGATAATACGGGTTTCCCCGCCCCTTCGTGGGGTCGTCCTATGAGGATGCCATCATGAAAACTTAGGTGCCCCGTTTGATTATGCCCCTCCATGTCTTTATCTGCTTACACTTTTCTGTTTCTATGAAGCTCCATGTGGGATAGATCCATGAGTAGTGTTAGAAATATTTCATTATTTTATTTTATTTATTTATTACATTTCCCACACATGGCAGGCTCAATGCGGCTTACATAGTAACAATATAAAGAAATTACAAAGTCGTAAGAAGAATACACAGTTTGTAGTAAATGCAAAAATAATGGGGTTAACGGATAAGTAAATTGAGCATGGGAGGGATTGGGTGCAGAAGGAAATGAGCGTTGGGAGGTAGGCGTAGGAAGATGGAGAGGAATGGATTTGTGGTAGCAAAAAGGATAATGGGAAACATGGTCAATGTATAACAATTGTCAATGAGAATCATGTGGGCATGTTTTGGTTAGGTTGAATCGTTAGGATAGGCTATCTTGAAGAGATGGGTCTTCAGTGCTTTTCTGAAGGGCAAAAAGCCGTTAATGGTTTGGATAGGTCTTGGTAGAGCATTCCAAAGCTGGCTGCATGAAAAGGAAAAATTGGATGCGTAGAAGGATTTGTACTTAATACAGGAATGGTAGTGGTTGTATGGATGAGCCTGACAGTGTGGGGGAGAAAAAATGTAAGAAAATTCATCAAAGTATGGAATAGTCACAGAGCATCCACAGTCATGAAGACACAAACAAAAAAAGCAGATATCAGCCAGAGTGTATTGTACATTACAACAGAGTATAAACTGAATTGACTAGGAGGAACTTACAGTCCTTATCTGCTCTCACATTTTCTACTTCTCTGTTCCAGAATGTAGGGGCTCATTTACTAACGTTCAGTAACATTTTGCACTGACTGCACATTAGCTGCAAAAATGAATGTGTTGGCTATAAATCAGAAACATAGCCTGGTTTTCACGTCAAGGGGAGCAGACTTTTGTAAAATAGGCATCATTTTTTAAAACTGTGGCAGTGACACTTCTGAAATCCACATAGGCACTGTTTTTGTTCAAAATCCGTTTGTGGGAGCAGCCACTCACCTTGTGCCCTCCCTAGAAAAGTCTCTACTGTAAATACAGGGGGCTGTGCCCAGCATCTACCCTACATTCCCCATATACTGCACCACCACTGTGTTACATACAATGGCAAACAGCAAGCGTCTACAGTATATGGTACTGCATGTAACAAGAGTGCCAGCCTAATAAAGAAAAATTATTGCCATGGAAGCACACCTTCCTGTTTCATTCTCCCCAATAAGCCATCTGATCAGATCCCTCCCTTTCAAACTCTCCTGTTCTGACCCCCCTTTCTAAACTCCCACCCACCCCATCTAATTCCCCTTTTTGTAATACTCTCATCTGATCCCCCCTTTGAAACTCCCTTGATCAATCCTCCCTTTCAAAATAATCCCCCTATCTGAATGGTCAACTGAAGCCCCACCCTTTCACAACACCCCTCCCTTTCACAGCCATCCAGTCCTCTCCCCATCCCCTGACATCTCCAGTCACACCTGGGACTTAACTGGGGGGGGGGGGGGGGGTTATCTCTAGTGGTATAGGGAAGGAGTGGTCCCCTCTACTCCCACCCCATCTGGTTCAAATACAAAATGGCACTGATGACCTCTTATGGTTCAACCTCTAGGGAGTCAGCCTTTCATATAAGGACACTTTTTCCATATATGGGCAAGATGCTGTCCACACCCATAACCTACTCTTTCTGCCTATTTCCTGCCCCCTTCTACAGCAATTGGTTACTGAACATATTAGTATGCGGTAAGTGTTACCATAGCCATGTGCTGTTATCATTTGCCAGAGTTCTCAGCAGCAGTGAGTGGGGATTGCTGCTGCCCTGCGCTCACCACTGGATCACTAGGGCTTCTACAGATACTATCTGGGAGGGCCTATCTTGGTCTGGAGGTAGGTCTGAGAGCACACAGGTAGCTGTTGTCTTGTAATAAAGGATTTCTCTCTGTGACTTCAGCGTCCACCTGTTTGTTCCATCTGTGGCCTTATACACTTTTCTTTCTCTGTTGTTGTGATTCCCTCTGGTTTTCCTGCTACTTAATTGTTTTTTATCCCTTTCAAACTTTAAGATGCTGATTCACCTCAAGCAGTTCTTTAATGCCCAGTTTTATCTGACAAGCTTTTTTTTCCTCACTAAAACATTTCCTAAACTTGCCACTTTTCTTTCAAAAGACCTTTATCATTGTGGTTTTTATTTTACTGTTTTAATATTTGTCTAGTCTTTTCAGGCAGGCAGGCTGTCCAGAGACAGAAAGAAATTTGTCATTTTTACTGTCCCTTTTACCCTTCAGGAATTTTTCTTCCCCTTCTCCTCTGTGCTCAGTTATTTTCAGCACTCAGTCTCTTCACAAACACATGAGCATGAAACCCCCACGGCTACTCTCAAATCACACACTTTTTTCTTTTAGATTAGTCTAAGGCCAAATTATAATGGGCCCAATGTTTAAAATGATTTAATCAAGCAGGAGAGGCTCACTAATATTCAAGGCACATAACTGCAGATTGTAGGTGAATATTGGTATTATGTTGATATCATATTATATCTGTGTTATTTGAATGTTCTTCCATGCTGTCTATTATGGCATCATTTGTATGGCAATGTATTGACATTGATCATATTTCTGCTCTATGATTGTTCTACAGTGCTGTTAAATGTTTATATTTCTGATACTGTTTCATATTAGTCCTATCATTAGGTTTTAATTTGCCATTTCTAGGTTACCTCATTGATTGTATTTATGTTTATATTTGGCCATTTTGCTATTGTTATGCTATTAACAAAACTGTAATTTTTTATGCAATACTGTACTTACTCTACATTGCCTTGGGTGAACCTCTTCATAAAGGCGGTTAAGAAATATCAATAAATAAAATATTAGCACTGAAGTTATCCGAGCACCACAGATATACAATGACACTGCATGGATAGCTAATGAGACATGCTGGACCATATATAGAACTAGATTCTATATATGGCACCCCCAAAAACCATACTTGGCGCTATTCTATACACCTCACCTAAAGTTAGGTGCGGTTTATAGAATACGTGGCGCACCCATTCTTGCGACCAAATTTAGTCATGGCTATTTATATCAGTTAAAACCTGGTGTAAAAGCACACAACTAATTAATTTAGGCGCACATCGGACATTGGGTCTATAACACTGCATGTAAATTTTAGGAATGCCTATGACTTGCCCATGCACCCCCCCCAGTGGCCACGCCCCCTTTTGAGATCTGTGCGCATCACTTTATAGAATATGCTTAGCGAGCTGTGTATGTAAATCCTATTTAGTGCCAATTAGTACCAATAATTGCTTATTAACATGCTTATTGACTTGTTACCCAGCTACGTTCCACACACAAATCAGCTACATGTGCTGATTTGCAGAGGGAACTTTAATCACTGATTGTAGAATCTAGGGTATAATGCAGTCCTAATTAAGCTTAGTTAGCTGTCTGGATATGACAGTGAATATTGGCTATACCTGATAACTTCCAGGTTCTGCAAATCACACAGATCTTCAGTATTGGTACCCAATAGGTGCCAGCACTGAATATCTGCCCTTTTTCTGTCCATGGTTGTCAGCGCTGTCAAAAACACTGATCGTCATGGGCCAGCCAGAATATTTTTGATAAGAATTCCAAACTCTCACTCCTACATCTCTAAGGGGTCTTTTTACTAAGCTGTGGTAAAAAGTGACTTTAGCATGTCCTTATGTGGGTTTTTGCCATATGCTAAGGATATTTTTAACGCAGCAGGAAAATGTTCAATTTTCCATGTTTTGTATTAATGGCCATGTGTTAGTGTTGCCACTAGTGTGCGGTCATTAAAAATAATAACCGCAGGGGGGGAAGAGTCAAGATGGCAGCAGGACTAGTGCAGTGAATAAGATGCTCTACTCTTCTGTTGAATTTTCTTATGCTAATATGCCACCTATGAAGAGAAAGGGAGCACTTCTTTCTGTTGTCTGTCCTAATTGAGGCAAAATAATACAGTCGCTGTACTCAGATGGAATCCATAAAAGAATAACTGTAATTCCTTCAGTGTAGAGGAGTAATTTTATCCCAAACTCTGATTAGGAAGTATGGAGAAAGTTAGTGCTAAATCAGTCATTTGGTCCCAAAGGGTTCATTGTTCTCTTCCAGTTATAAAACCAAGAGACAGTAACTTCTTTTTGCCAATTATTTTTGGGTCAGTATTTGATCATACTGAACTTGTTAGTTTTCAACTGAAAATTCTCCTAAATCTAACTGGTCAAAACAGGCTGCAATTGGCCAGACGAGATGATTTGAACTATCAGAATCGGTTTTGGCAGTGGTGGGGCCCTGGCTCCTTGCTTAGCCCCGTCCCTTTTGATAAGTATTTTTTTTTTATTTGTGCACTGCCCCCATCTAGCCTCAGCGTGCCCTCCTCAAACCTACCTTAATGTGTCTTGGTGGTCTAGAGGCCTCTTCGTAGGGTTACCATATGGCTCCAGAAAAAGGAGGACAGATTGAGCCAGTCTGGGCTTTACTTCCATTGCTTTCAATGGAAGCAAACCCCGGACTGGATCAATGTGTCCTCCTTTTTCTGGAGCCATATGGTAACCATACTCTTCAGGGCAGGAAAAAAACCCATTATTTCCTGTCCGTTGCCACTGCTCTGCTCGCTGCTGTCTCTTCTACAAAATGGCTGCTGAGCGGATGCTGTCTCAGCAGCCATTTTGAAGAATGTGGTAGCAGCAGTGGGCAAGAAAGAGCGGGTTCCTTCCCTGAAGAGGCCACTAGACCACCAGGGTGTGTTGCAGTAAGGTAGGCCTGGAGAGGGCTGTGGTGCCCCTGGGAGCAAGAGGCCCTGTGTGGCTGCCCCTTTCACCCCTGCTTAAGACTGGCCCTGTGAACTATTTGAGGACTGATCCTTTTATCTGGATGTCTTCACCATGTCAATCTATTTGTCTTCAGCAACAAAACAAAGTGGGAACCACTAGACAATGAACCAAAAATCCCAAAAGAAGCTCTTTATTAACAGTTCAAACATAGGATCAGTTGATACATGGGACCTGACACGGAGCATATTTCAGCACAACTGCCTTCCTCAGGAGTCCACAAATCACAATGCAATGCTCAGATCCTACTCTGATCTAACAAGAGCATAGTTGTAAATAACAAAATCAATAGATGCTCATAAGTGCCACTCCGCATCAGTCAAATAAAATCAGTCTGTCTGTCCATGCATCGGTACATGTTTCAGGCATACTTAGAGGGTATTTCTATAAGGAAAGCACCAATATTTGGGTGCCAGGAACATATGTAAATGTCCAGAACACTGGTATATACAAACATATCTGTGCACAAAAGCATACAGCCTAAAACCTGGTTCCTGCCCAGCAAAGATTGCACTATAAACGAGCATTGGCATCATTGAAGGGGCCACAAAAATTAACACCTCTCTTGTGGAAGGGCAGCTGCCAACAACATTAAAACAAGCTATGGTGTGCCTCCTACTAAAAATTTGAGCTTGTCCTGGTCGAGTGACCTCTTTTTTAGTAGTCCTATTATTATTAGGTCTCGATTTGCTTCTTTCAAGTTTTCTTCTTTCATTCTGTCTATGTCTTTAATTGTTCAATTTACTATTGTTATGCTGTTAACAAAATTGTAAGTTTGATGTTACACTGTCCTGCTTATAATCGAAATAGAAAAACGCCTATATTGTGACCCAAATCGGGAGATAGACGTTTATCTCACAAAAGCGAATAAAGCTGTATAATCGAAAGCCGAATTTGGACGTTTTCAACTGCACTCCGTCACGGATGCAGACAAAGTTGATGGGGGCGTGTCGAAGGCATGGTGAAGGCGGAACTGGGGCGTGGTTATCGGCCGATCAGAGATGGGCGCCTTTCGCCGATAATGGAAAAAAAATATGCGTTTTTAGCGAGAATTTAGGGCACTTTTCCTGGACCCTGTTTTTCCACGAATAAGGCCCCAAAAAGTGCTGAGGACGTCCATGTGTTAGGCATGCCCAAGTCCCGCCTTCGCTACGCCTCCGACACAACCTCGTGAACTTTGGTCATCCCCGTGACGGAAAGAAGTTGGGAACGCCCAAAATCGGCTTTCAATTATAGCGATTTGGGTGACCCTGTAAGAAGGACGCCCATCTTCCGATTTGTGTCGAAAGATGGGTGTCCTTCTTTTTCGAAAATGAGCCTGATAGCCTGAAAACAGGATACTGGGCTTGATGGACCTTTGGTCTGTCTCAGTGTGACAATACTTATGTACTTATGCTTCAGGGACTGTATTAGTTGACTCCTCTTCTTTGGGTCAGGAGGTGGTGTCTTTGAGTTCTACAGAGCATACCCCTCCTCTAGTACCGGCTATTTCCTTTGTAGTTACATATTCTGTTTGTGGTGCTTCAACTTCTGTGGAGAAAAATTTACAGATGGTTTTCACATCAATGCCTGGTTGTAACAGTTTCTGTGTTTGATAAAGACCCCAGGGCAGGACTTTCCAAATAGAACAAACAGGTTTCATTATCAAGATATACGGTCAGCAATTGTTAGGTTGGAAACAATTCTCTGGGGTCCAGTTTCTCAACTCTGTGCTTTTTTTGCAAGAAACTGTTAAGTTTTATATAGTGGAGAAGTGTCTGTTTTGGACTCACAGGTAACTTCTGTTCAGGCGGCTTCATCCTCCTCTATAAAAGCCTCATTAATACAATCTAAGCTTGAACAGAGAATATATTTAGAGATATGAATTTGCATATATAATTCCCACAAACTAAACTGCTTTTTGTGGAAATACTTCTTATGGAGTATTTCAAAGAAGTATTAGCCCTAGATAATTCTAATAGTCTATTGATATCTGTTATTATATACCAACTAGGAAATGTGTCTTAGAGGGAGGCAGAGGAGAGTTTGATATTTTCACTTCTCAGAATACTATAGATCTAACCACTTTTCAGGAGGATTCACAGGATACTATTCTTACAAGGGCACCTCTTTCTGTGGCTTTTCTTTCAGCAGATGTTAAAATGTTGGTTTTGAGATTCTATTTTAATTATGTGGAGCTACAATTCAGATATTTCCAAATGTCAAAGGTCAGACCAATGGTCCATCAAGCTCAGTATCCTGCTTCCAACAGTAGCCAATCCAGGTCACAAATACCTGGCAGAAACCCAATTAGTAGCAACATTCATGCTACCAACCCCAGATATGCTAATCACCATTATCACTTCCTCTGACAATGAGTTCCAGAGCTTAACTATTCTTTGAGTGAAAAATATTTCCACCTATTTGTTTTAAAAGTATGTCCATGTAATTTCATTGAGTGCTCCCTTGTCTTTGTACTTTTTGAAAGATTGAAAAATTGATTCACTTTTATCCGTTCTACTCCACTCAGGATTTTGTAGACCTCAATCATATCCTTCCTCAGCCATCTCTTTTCCAAGCTGAAGAGCCCTAACCTCTTTAGCCTTTCCTCATATGAGAGGAGTTCCATCCCTGTTTTGGTCACTCTTCTTTGAATCATTTCTAATTCCACTATATCTTTTTTGAGATACAGCAACCAGAATTGAACGCAATACTCAAGGTAAGCGTATCATGGAGCGATACAGAGGCATTATAATATTTTTGTCTTATTTTGCATCCTAATATTCTTTGTGTTATTTTGCATCCCTTTCCTGATAATTCCTAGCATCCTGTTTGCTTTTTTGGCCGCCGCCACACACAGGGCAGAAGATATCAGCATAATTGTCTACAATGACAGAACTTTTCTTGAGTGTTGACTCCTATGGTGCATCCCAGCATCATGTAACAAAGATTCAGATTATTCTTCCCAATGTGCACCACTTTGCATTTGCATATGCTTACTGTATTGCATAATGACTGTTTTGGGGCAATATGGGAAGTTTCAGGAGTGAATTAGATGTGTGCTTGGTGTTGGGAGACTGAGTAAGTGGGGGAGGAGGTAAAGGAGGGGGAGAAAATCTAAAATTAGCAAGAAGAGTGTTTACACTGCTATGTTTTAAAGTTTGAACTCGAATAGCACCTTGTTCAAGTTCTATAGGTAGTTTTATTTTCTCCATTGGCAAAACGTTTCATAATTTGATAGTTCTGTTTTAAGAATTTGTTGTTTTTATGAGGGAGAACATGGTTTGGTGCAATGTTGTAGGCCTGGGCCCCCAATTTGGGTTCAGGCTTCCCCAAAGTATGCTGGTATGGCTGGTCGGGGTCCCCAAGCCCTGCCACGAGAAGCTTTCCTGCAGTGGCGTAGGAAGGGGGGGGGCAGTGGGGCGGTCTGCCCCGGGTGAATGCTGCTGGGGGGGGTGTTGGCTCCGCTGGTTCCCTGCTCCCTCTGCCCCGGAACAGGTTACTTCCTGTTCCAGGGCAGAGAGAGCAGGGAACCAGCGGAGCCGACATAGCTCCCAGCGACGTGCACTCGGGGGTGGATCGGCCCTTTCACCCGCCCCTCGCTTCCTAATTCACGTAAGAATGCGCTCCGGAGGGGGGAGGGTGCGCACCGAGGGGGGGGGTGCCGCGCTGCTCCCGGGGGGGGGGGGGGGCGCAGCGGCGACACGCCCCGGGTGTCAGCCACCCTCGCTACTGCACTGCTTTCCTGTGATGATATTCGCTTCCACGCTTCCTGCCCTGCTTCCCCTTCCTTCCTGTGCATTCTCAGTTTTAATGAAATTAAGTGTGCGTGCTGGAGCAGGAAAGCAGGGCAGGCAGCATGGCACTGAGTATTGCCACATGAAGGCTTCTGCTGGTGGGGCTTGGTGACTCCCCCCCAGCTCAAGTATGTAGGTTGCGGTGGGGGTGGAGAGTGGTGTGGAGATGGGGCAAAATATGCCCCCCTCACTTTGGGCTTAGGGCCTCCCTCCAAAATTGAGGTCTGGCTATGCCTCTGGGTTTGTTGGATGTGTTTTTCTCATGATAATAAAACTGTTTCTAAGATATTTATTATTGTGGTTTGTACATTTTTGTTGATAATAAAAAATAAAAAGAATTCTTTATCTCCCTATAAATGTTTATTTATCTGCCAAGGATTATATTTTTAGGTCTACAGAGTTGTCACCAGATCCTTTCATTACTCAGTACTAGGCTCTTCTAAGTTCAGTCCTCGAGGGCTGCAAACAGACCAGGTTTTCAGGATATCCCTAATGAATATAAATTACTTCTAATGCCAGTCAAAAAAATACAAAGATCATTAAACATTTACAATATTCTCCATCTTTACTACAATAGTTAGTGCAATAAACACTTTTATATGGAAATACTTCCTGCTTGTACGACATAGACTCAAATCAACCTAAATATATAATACTAGTAAAAAAGGCCCGTTTCGGTATGAAATGAAACGGGCGCTAGCAAGGTTATCCCTCCCTCACTCTGTCCCTTCCAAGTCCTACGGCCCCCTTTCTTCCCTTCCGATTTCCAGGCCCGCCCTCTCTCCCTCCCTCCCTCTCTCGCTCTCCTTCCCTCTGTCCTTCCCCGAAGTTCCAGTTCTCTTTCCTCTCTGTCTCACAGACACGTCCTTGCGATGCCTCCACCCGTGGCCCTCCCCTCCCCGACACTGGCCCTGCCCATCCCCCTACGTGCACATCACCCCCCCTGCAAAATCACCAACCCCCCTCTGCTACCCTCCTCTCCCTCCCTCTTACCGGGGTCCCGGCGGCAGCAGTGAAGAGTCTCGCGAGTCTGCTGCCTTTCCTTCTCTTCACTCTCAGCTCTGACTCTGGTCCCGCCCTCATTTCCTATTTCCGCAAGGGCAGGACCAGAGTCAGAGCTGAGAGTGAAGAGAAGGGAAGGCAGCAGACTCGCGAAGCTCTTCACTGCTGCCGCCAGGACCACGGTAAGAGGAGGGGGAGGGGAGCAGAGGGGGGATGGCGACGTGCACGTAGGGACGTCTCTGCCCGCTCCCGCTGTTCTTCAACGCGTGTTTCTCACTGGGATCGTAACCCCCTGCTGACGTCAGTGAAGCAGGGTTCTACTGCTGGTCAGTGATGTCAGCAGGTGGTTACGATCCCAGTGAGACACTTTAGAACGTTCACATAGCAAATTATTATATTAGATAACTACTAATTAACACCAAACATACCACCATTCATATCTCAATGGAGCTTATTGCCACCACTCTTTTTTACTCAAAATACAAATGCAATATAGAATGGCAATCCTGGGCATGACGATAACTCGTTTAGTATTATATTAATGAATATACATGAGAAAGATTTGCATGCCTATTACATCCAGTGTATGCAGATCTCTCGCATTCATATTTACTACTATGCTTCCCTCTGAATTTCCTAATTTCACTCTGGTTACAGCGTTTATTATTATGACTCTTCAGTAACCACCCTTATATTAATAACCAAAATTTTTCTTTATTATTGTAAATTTTTGTCTGACTGGAGAGTCATATTCATATTTACTAGGGATATCCTGAAAAACCTTGTCTCCTGGCAAGCCTAGGGGGTCTTTTACTAAAGTTTAGCTCGAGTTATCTGCAGCAGATCCCATTTTATTCCTATGGGCCCTGCTGCAGATAACTAGAGCTAATCTTTAGTAATTGCAGTGGCGTACCAAGGGGGGGGGGGGGGTCCGCCCCGGGTGCACACCGCTGGGGGGTGCCGCGGTGCGCGCCTGCTCCTCCGAGTTCGCTAAACCGTTCGTTCGCTGCAGCTCCCTCTGCCCCAGAACAGGTTACTTCCTGTTCCGGGGCAGAGGGAGCTGCAGCGAACAAACGAAGTTTAGCGAACTCGGAGGAGCAGGCACGCGCCGCGGCACCCCCCCCCCCCAGTGGTGTGCACCCGGGGGGGGGGGTCATTTTGCCGGAGGGGGGAGGTGTCATCTAGCAGGGGGGGGGCGCATCGGCGCTCCGCTCCGGGTGCCATCGAGTCCAGGAACGCCACTGAGTAATTGACCCCCCTAGTCAATACCAATGTAGTGGGAAAATATTTTTGTTCTCTACTCAATTTATTTATTACTAGTAAAAAGGCCCGTTTCTGGAACGAATGAAACAGGCACTAGCAAGGTTTTCCTGGGAGTGTGTATGTTTGAGAGAGAGAGAGCCAGAGTGAATGTGCGTGTGTGTGACAAAGTGAGACTGTCTGTGTGACAGTGTGTGTGTGAGAATGAGAGTGTGTGACAGGGCCCCCTCCCCTGTTCCTAATGCCCCTCACCCCGTTCCCTCCCCTCCTTTTCCTCCTCCTTCCCAGAATTTGGGTTCCTTAAGGCTTTCAAAAGTCTATGTACCCCGTGGCCCTAACGCCCAGTATCCGGATACCCCACCGCTTTCCTCCTCACCCCTCCCCCAAGACGTAATACTTTCACGTCCTTCATTTTTTAAAAAAGTGTCCTATCTACCCTGTGTACAAATGCCCGGCATTCAGATTCAGATTGTGTTTCCTCTCGTAAATTTTCATTTCTTTCATTCATTCAGAACTTGCCCCCCCCCCTCCCCCACCGCCCCGAACACTTTTGGTTCCTTAGTCTTTTAAAACTCTCCTATGTACCCTGTGTGCTAATGGCCAGCATTGAGATTGTTTTCCTGTCCCAAATTTGCATGTCTTTCAGTCATTCACAACTCCCCCCCCTTCTCCAGTTTAACACTTTCCTTTCCTTCAGTCTTTTAAAACTCTCCTATCAACCCTGTGTCCTGATGTCCAGCACTCAGATTGTTTTGCTTTGCCAAATTGTCTGTCACTGAGGTCAGTAGGTGCCTGCCTAGCAGACCACTTCCGGCAGGCACGGTCCCAGGCACATCCTGTTGGAGGTGAGAATTATTATATAGGATGTGTGCCTATATTGCCCATTGATATGGGCTGTTTGGTTGTTACCATTTTCTTTTCCTGGTCTTGATACGAATTATTTAAAAAATGTGTAAAAAGAAATATTATATTCTAATAGTCAATGTTTACTGCATCCCTCAGTTTTTTAGGTGGCTGAGCAACGTGGAATTCTTTACCTTTGCAAAGTGTTTCTCAGCCAGAGAGATTTGGAAAACAGCTGAAAGAATAACTATTTAAAAAGCCTTTGGATGGACTTTCTGTCTTGTCCAGTACATTATGTTGTGAAGGTTTGAGAATTAATTATGATTAACCTTTGTACTGTTTTGAACCTGACGTATGTTACTTTGGTTGTTTTGTTTATGTTAATTCCATTTTAACACTTTGTTTTTATTGTATTCTTGGTTTTACCACATGCCCCTTGTAACCTATCCAGAATGGTAGATGGAGCAGGATTTAAGTTCTGTTTAAATTAAAAGTTACATTGACTACACGTGGGTCTAATCTGGATGTAGTGTGGGTGGGGCACTTATTTATGTATGTACATTATAGAATATAATTTGTGTATGTTTTTTTAAGCAATCTAGGCATGAGCAGTTACACCAGCTCTCTGTCATGCCTTCAATATACGCCCTGTTTGCCCTGCTACTTTCATTTACAGAAGAGGCTCCACATAGGTAACTTCTTGGTGCCTCAACATAGATGATTCTTTATAGCATTCCCCACTTAGAGAGTAATTTCATAGCAGGGCACCTGATTTAGGCTCTGTTCTACCAAGACCAGTAGGCACCTATTTGACTTTATAAAGTACTAGCGTAAGTGTCAGAAATTGAGTCTACCTTGCAGGTGCAGGCATCTATATCTGCCCTGGAACAGGTGTAAAAGATGTGCCTATAATTTTCAATAAGCCACTTCATCTAACGGGAACTGATGGAGAGGGGTGTCACTAGACCATCACAGAGTTTTTGAGTTGTTGGGGGTTGTTCAAGAGGGACCCCCTCTCAACCCCCTCTCCTGCACACTCCATGGTGGTCTAGTGTCAGGTGTCAATTGCATTTGACAGCATCCAGTAGTAAACAGCAACCGATGTACAAAGGGGGAATCCATGCATCCCATTTGCTTGCCATCCCCTTTGTGCATCGGTCGCTGTTTGTGACTTAGTAAGTTCTCCTGCGGCACCCATATTTAATGGGTGTCTTTGTGCATCTGGTCCTCAACTGGACTGACCGTCGGCACTGACCCAGACTCAGAGGGATAGGTCTGGGCCTTGTGACTACTTTTGCCCATTTTGTAAAGGAAAAGAATCAATTAGGTAAGTGCAGCAACTCTGTCTCAGAGTGCTGCTGCTCTTTTATATTTATTGAGAATAAAAATTTGTCAAAGCAAATGCAAGGCGCAGATAAAGAAGGCCAAGAGGGATTACGAAAAAAGATAGCATTAGAGGCAAAAAAACATAGCAAAAATTTTTTTTCGGTATATTTAAAGCAGGAAGCCAGCAAAAGAATCGATTGGGCCGCTGGATGACCGAGGGGTAAAAGGGGTGATCAAGAAAGATAAAGACGTAGCAGAGAGATTGAATGAATTCTTTGCTTTGGTCTTCACCAAGGAAGATTTGGGTGGGATACCGGTGTCGGAAATGGTATTTCAAGTGGACGAGTCGGAGAAACTTACTGACTTCACGGTAAACCTGGAGGACGTAATGGGGCAGTTCAGCAAACTGAAGAGTAGCAAATCTCCTGGACCGGATGGTATTCATCCTAGAGTACTGATAGAACTGAAAAATGAGCTTGCGGAGCTACTGTTAGTGATATGCAATTTATCCTTAAAATCGAGCGTGGTACCGGAAGATTGGAGGTGGCCAATGTAACGCCGATTTTTAAAAAAGGTTCCAGGGGAGATCTGGGAAATTATAGACCGGTGAGTCTGACGTCGGTGCCGGGGAAAATGGTAGAGGCTATTATCAAAATTACAGAGCACGTCCAAGGGCATGGATTACTGAGACCAAGTCAGCACGGCTTTTGTGTGGGGAAATCTTGCCTGACCAATTTACTTCAAGTCTTTGAAGGTGTAAACAAACATGTGGACAAAGGAGAGCCGGTTGATATTGTGTATCTGGATTTTCAAAAATTGTTTGACAAGGTACCTCATGAAAGGCTACAGAGGAAATTGGAGGGTCATGGGATAGGAGGAAATGTCCTATTATGGATTAAAAACTAATTGAAGGATAGGAAACAGAGAGTGGGGTTAAATGGGCAGTATTCACAATGGAGAAGGGTAGTTAGTGGGGTTCCTCAGGGGTCTGTGCTAGGACCGCTACTTTTTAATATATTTATAAATGATTTAGAGATGGGAGTAACTAGCGAGGTAATTAAATTTGCTGATGACATAAAGTTCTTAAAAGTCGTTAACTCGTGCCAGGATTGTGAAAAATTACAGAAGGACCTTACGAGACTGGGAGACTGGGCGGCTAAATGGCAGATGACGTTTAATGTGAGCAAGTGCAAGGTGATGCATGTGGGAAAAAAGAACCCGAATTATAACTACGTCATGCAAGGTTCCACTTTAGGAGTTACGGACCAAGAAAGGGATCTGGGTGTCGTGGTCGATAATACACTGAAACCTTCTGCTCAGTGTGCTGCTGCGGCTAGGAAAGCGAATAGAATGTTGGGTATTATTAGGAAAGGTATGGAAAACAGGTGTGAGGATGTTATAATGTTGTTGTATCGCTCCATGGTGCGACCGCACCTTGAGTATTGTGTTCAATTCTGGTCGCCACATCTCAAGAAATATATAGTAGAATTGGAAAAGTGCAGCGAAGGGCGACTAAAATGATAGCGGGGATGGGACGACTTCCCTATGAAGAAAGACTAAGGAGGCTAGGGCTTTTCAGCTTGGAGAAGAGACGGCTGAGGGGAGACATGATAGAGGTATATAAAATAATGAGTGGGGTGGAACAGGTTCACGCTTTCCAAAAATAGTAGGACTAGGGGACATGCGATGAAACTACAGCGTAGTAAATTTAAAACAAATCAGTGAAAACTTTTCTTCACCCAACACATAAACTCTGGAATTCATTGCCAGAGAATGTGGTGAAGGCGGTTAGCTTGGCAGAGTTTAAAAAGGGGTTAGACGGTTTCCTAAAGGACAAGTCCATAAACCACTACTAAATGGACTTGTAAAAAATCCACAATTACAGGAATAACATGTATAGAATGTTTGTACGTTTGGGAAGCTTGCCAGATGCCCTTGGCCTGGATTGGCCTCTGTCGTGGACAGGATGCTGGGTTCGATGGACCCTTGATCTTTTACCAGTGTGGCATTACTTATGTACTTTTGTTTTGGCCCACCCCAAAATTTTCCATTTTCCCTGTGGAAGGATAACAGACAATTTCAACTTGAGTTTTCAGTGGGTAAACACCCATTTAAATGGACAAGTCCTTTAATAATTGCAACCAGATTTTCATCACATCTAATCAGTCGAGAGCACTTTTCTTTAGGTGCTGCTCGAAGATTCTGGAATCAAAGAAGCAAAGCCTATAACTTGAAAATTTCAGACAATCTAGGAGGAAAGGGGTATGAGATAGTGCTATTGTGGTGCAATCTATTGAAGGCAGGTAGACAGAAGATTGACAGCATCCCTCCCTCCTCCCCACCCCCAGCTCACCTCACCTCACCACCGACAATTCTACTTCCAAGTGCTCCAGAATGTTATTTAAAAAATAGGACTTTGACTATTCTTGGCATGGAGAAAGATAGAGTGACAAGAAAAATCTGAAAGTCCCTTAGAGGCATTTTACCAAACCATGCTAAAAAGTGGCCTGCGCTGTCCCCTGCATGGCCTTTCCCATATGCTGAGACCACTTTTAGCATGGCAGCAAAATGGCTCCATTTCCCATCACTTTCCCTATTGGCCATCAGTGTGGGACTCCTTACTGTCACCTATTTTGTAGGCAATAAGTGAAAATGGAACTTGACATACCGCTTTTCTGAGGTTTTTGCAACTACATTCAAAGTGGTTTACATATATTCAGGTACTTATGTACCAGGGGCAATGGAGGGTTAGGTGACTTGCTCAGATCACAAGGAGCTGCAATTGGAATCAAACTCAGCTCCCCAGGATCAAGGTCCACTGCACTAACCACTAGGCTACTCCTCCACTAGCAACATTCCATGTAGAAGCCTGCCCTTGCAGGTCAGCTGCGCAGGCTTCTGTTTCTGT
This sequence comes from Microcaecilia unicolor, assembly GCF_901765095.1. NCBI lineage: Eukaryota > Metazoa > Chordata > Amphibia > Gymnophiona > Siphonopidae > Microcaecilia > Microcaecilia unicolor. The sequence goes on along the minus strand of NW_021963097.1, from coordinate 124,788 downwards.
GAGTCTGATGTCCTGCACATACGTGCAGGACATCAGACTCACAGAAACAGAAGCCTGCGCGGCTGCGTTGCTGAAGTGTTAAGTAGTAGTAGGCTTCTACATGGAATGTTGCTAGTGGAATAGCAACATTAACATTCCATCTAGAATCTCAAATAGGGAAAGGGGAAAGAAGGGACCTGATATACCGCCTTTCTGAGGTTTTTGCAACTACATTCAAAGCGGTTTACATATATTCAGGTATTTATTTTGTACCAGGGGCAATGGAGGTTTAAGTGACTTGCTCAGAGTCGCAAGGAGCTGCAGTGGGAATCAAACTCAGTTCCCCAGGATCAAAGTCCACTACACTAACCACTAGGCTACTCCTCCACTCACGTGCTAACTGTGTGTTAATCAGCATGCAGTGCTGTAGCTGCGCTAACTGATCAGCGCAGAATATGCTTATCCTCCATCCCCAGACCCTCCCCAGTGCTAAAAAAATTAGTTCTATTTTTTAGTGCTTGGGTAGCAAGCTCTGTTCCCAAAACTACTGTGAATGGTTGAGCGTGCCCCACAGTAGTACTTTTTAACCTGCCGTAAGCATGCATCAGTGCTTATCGCAGCTTAGTAAAACAACCCCCATAGTTTAAAATATGTAAACAACTGAATGGTAATTTCTAAACTGGTATGTTATCTGGACGTGTTCACGCATACTATGGTAAGAACGGCTTTTTAAATTGCTATTTTTCTCAATAAAATATTTGCCTCTGTCTGCCAAATATAAGCCAACAGCCATCAACTGAAGACAAGGACAGCAGGTTGCAAATGCATATTTCTACCGAGCTCTGTGTATGTCTGACAATTTCTAAACAGTGGTGCCTGACACTTTCTGAGAATTATTCTTAGTTTAATCTTTTTTTTTGTTTTTAATGGCAAAGCTTTTCAGCTCAATGAAAGAAACATTTCTCAGTACAACTATTGTATAGAACATTATTTTACTTACGTGTTATTCTAGATCCAGTCCTCTACCCCCTCTTTCACCACTTCTAAACAAAAAATATGTATGCATTGGCATTTATGTGTTTGTCACAGCAAAGTACTCCTGAAGACAGAACTGTACTGAGGTGAATACACAACTCTGAGTAGGAAGGCAGGTTTGCAGTGCCATTCATCAAAGCATTGTATAAAGCTATAGCCAGCCTATAGGCCATGTCACTGAGATAACTGAAGCAGAGATGGATTTAGTATAGCTAGGAAAAAATGAAACTCTGCATGAGTAGTGCATTTCAAGGGTTTTATATTGTTCTGGATGGCACTATACAGTACATAATTCTGTTTCTAGCATATTCAGATTTCAAGCACATCTAGGGACCGATATTCAAAAGGTTTAGTTGGGCAGGAGAGGCTGAACCGCCTACAACATCACTGGCTATGGCTCAGTGGCGTAGCTACGTGGGGCCTTGTGGGCCTGGGCCCCCATAGATTTGGCCCTGGACCCCCCTCCCGCCTCCAACCCTCCCCCACCGCTGCCGTCGCCTACCTTTGCTGGCGGGGGACGCCAGCCCCTGCCAGCCGAGGTCCTCTTCTTCCAGCTCAAGGCTTCGTTCTGTTTCTGTGAGCCTGACGTCCTCACAGAAACAGAATGAAGCCTTGCGCCAGAAGAAGAGGACCTCGGATGGCGACGGCGACAGTGGGGGAGGGTTGGCAGTAGGAGGGAGGTCGAGAGGGTCGTCGTCGGCGGGGGGGGGGGGGGGTCAAAGTTGGTGGTGGCGGCGGCAGCAGGGAGGGGGACTAAAATGTGCCCCCTGACCTCGGGCTCTGGACCCCCCCCCCCCCGCCAAAGTCCGGCTATGCCCCTGCTATGGCTTTAGCAGTTAGAGCTGCAATTCAGTGGCACTGTCCAGTTACATGCTGCTGAATGACAGCTGATAGCCCCACACAAGATCATTGTACCAGGCAGGAAACTCTCCTTCATGTTAAATCACTTGGGAGCTCTTTTTCAAAAAGAAAAATGTCCAATAAGTATCATAAAGCAGCATTTGGATGTATTTCTTCTCTAAACATCCAAATCGGTATTGTCAAAACCTGTTTTGCAGACATTTATCTATGCATTTCATCTGCAGTGCATCCAAATCACATGGGTAGCATGTGCTGTTCCCAAAACTACTGTGTTAGGGGTGTTTCAAAGGTGGGATTAGGGTGGGCTTAGAGCGTGCCCAGTACTTGTACATTTTACAGCCATAATGGAAGAAAATGAAAACGTCTAGGGTGAAAAATTCAACACTTTGGTGTAGACCTTTCAGAACGAATAAGACACAAAAAGGTGCCCTAAATGACCGGATGACTACTGGACATAATATAAGAGCATAATAATTGCCATACTGAGAGAGACCGAAGGTCCATCAAGCCCAGTATCCAGTTTCCAATAGTGGGCAATCCAGGTCACAAGTACTACTACTACTACTTGACATTTCTATAGCGCTACTAGGGTACGTAGCGCTGTACATTTTAACAAAAAAGGACAGTCCCTGCACCTGGCAAGATCCCAAAACAGTACAATGCATTTTATGTTGCTTATCCTAGAAATAAGCAATGGATTTTCCAAAGTCTATCTCAATAATGGCTTATGGACTTTTCTTTTAGGAAGATATCCAAATTTTTTAAACCCCGCTAAGCTAACTGCTTTTACCACATTCTCTGGCAATGAATTTCAGAGTTTAATTACAAATTGAGTGAAGAAATATTTTCTCTGATTCGTTTTAAATTTACTACTTTGTAGATTCATTGCATGCCCCCTAGTCTTGACCTCCTCCCACCCCCCAAAAATGTGATTAAAAATAGTACTTACCAGCCTCTATGACAGCCTCAAATGTTATTGCCAGGTCCATTAGAACAGCATGCAGGTCCCCGGAGTGGTGTAGTTGTGAGTGAAGCCTACAAACTTGTGTTTTGCAATATACTCAAGGGATGAATAAGGTGGTGCAGGTAATTAAAAAAACATTGGAAAATTATGCAAACACACCCCACCTTTCAGAACCATAAGTTAAGAATCGCTTATACACGCAATCAAAATCTGAAAGAGATCTTACAAGATATAATATCGACTACCAATGCTGTCCTTTCTCAAGGGCACAAGGAATGCAGGAAATGTAAATTCTGCCCAGTTACGACTACAGTTTTTCATCAACCCACTGAATACAAAAAATACCAGTTGAGTATGACACAAACTGTGACACCACACATGTAGTACATATCTTAATGTGCACTTATTTAAAATCATACGTAGGGAAGACCACGTGGCTATTGAAGCAAAGGCTTAACGATCACAAGTACAATTTAACAAACCTATGTCTTGAAGCTCCCTTACAGGCTTATTTTCGAAAGTGATTGCTGGCCATTCCTGATATAAATCAGGAGATGGCCGGCGATCTCTCAAAGTGGTAAATCAGTATAATTGAAAGCAGCTTTTTTGACAGCATCGCCGCTTTCCCCGTCGCCTCGCTGGCGAAAGTTCAAGGAGGCGTGTTGGCGGCGTAGCAAAGGCGGGATATGGGCGGGCATGAGTGTGGCTACCAGATGGCCGACTTTCGCGGATAATGGAAAAAAAAGCGGTGTTAAGCAGTATTTTGCCGGGTTAACTTGGTCCTTTTATTTTCATGACCAAGCCTCAAAAGGTGCCCCAACTGACCAGATGACCACCGGAGGGAATGGGGGATGACCTCCCCTTACTCCCCAGTGGTCACCAACTCCCTCCAACACTAAAAAAATACAAATCAAAACCTTTTTTTACCAGCCTGTATGCCAGCCTCAAATGTCATACCCAGCTCCCTGACAGCAGTATGCAAGTCCCTGAAGCAGTTTTTACTGGGTGTCAGTGCACTTCAGGCAGGCAGACCCAGTCCACCCCTACCTGTTGAACTTGTGGTGGTAAATGTTAAGCCCTCCAACCTCCCCCCCCCCCAAAGCCTACTGTACCCACATGTAGGTGCCCCCCTTCACCCATAAGGGCGATGGTAATGGTGTAGAGTTGTGGGGAGTGGGTTTGGGGGGGATTTGGGGGCTCAGCACACAAGGTAAGGGAGCTATGCACCTGGGAGCTTTTTTTGTATTTCTTAAAACATTTTTAGAAGTGCCCCCTAGGGTGCCTGGTTGGTGTCTTGGCATGTCAGGGGACCAGTGCATTACAAAAGCTGGCTCCTCCCATGACCAAATGCCTTGGATTTTGCTGGGTTTGAGATGGCCGGCATTTTTTTCCATTAATGTTGAAAAACAAAACCAGCAATCTCAAACCCGGCGAACTATGGCATTTGGCCAGGCTAAACTGTATTATCGGAAAAAAGATGGCCGGCCATCTTTTTCGATAATACGGTTCTGGCCAGGGGTGGTGTTAGCAATCTTACCCCATTTAGGATCTATCTTGAAAACCATCACACTTTTGCCAGCCCTGTGAGCAGCAGGGATGACAGAAAAAACAAGAAATTTTGCCCCCAGAGAAATGTTCATTCCTTACTACTTATATATATAAATTCCTTCCAACATTCCCTTAGGTTGGAAAGAATAAAAAACATCAAATGTCTTCACTCTTACTGGTGTCTTGCTAGAATTCTTTGCATGCTTGAGTTCATGGATCCAGTTTTGTTCATACGTACTGTTTATTTTGACTGTGTTCCCTATGTACAATATATAAATATATCTCTTGGGTTCAAGTTCAAATATATTGTGACACTTGTGAGGGGTTAGGCAGATCTAGGAGCCGGAACTCCAGACCGGGGCGCTGGAGAGGCAGGCGTGGGTGAGAACAGTGGAGGGACTACCAATCCCAGCATCCTCGGGAAGGATCACCTGAATCCTCTAGGAAGGCTAATCAGCACTGCAATGCCCCTGACTCCCAGAGGAGGCCACTAGACTCCCTTAGAGAAGGTGAACCAGACTACAACTCCCAGGTTCCCAGGGGGGAGGAGGAGGAGGCTTTTGAGCAGGCTCATGATAAAGATTGGGAGCAGCTGAGGAGAGGGGAGAGACAGATAGAGCCTATGAAATGGATGCCTGAGGAGGTGATTACCGAGGCCAAAGAGGTTGCTGAAGGAATGCAGGTAGAGCCCAGTGATATTTCTGCCTTAGCCCGGGTGCAAAAGGGGCAATCTCAGGGCCTGCTAGCAACCTTGATGAACTGGTTAATTCAATTCATTGAGAGAAAAGCCCAGAGAAGTATCTCAGTTGGTTCCCTGGGGAAATAGCTACCGCCTGGCCCTGGGCTCAAGCATGGACCCTTGGGGAGGATACCAGGAGTTAATGGCTGGTATGAATGGGAGGGGTCCCCTTTCCTCAGGTTGCTCTGAGGTGAGGGTTTGCTAGGGTGAGTGTGAAGCGCAGCAGCAGAACCTTTTTTGCTGAATGAACTTTGGGGCTTTTGCTGAATGGACTTCGGGGAACCTTTTTGCTGGGGCAAAGTGCTGGAACTTTTGCCCAAGGATTAGTGGACTTGATGAACTCGGGGAGGAAAGGATTTGGACTGTGGGACTCAGGGCTGGGTTAATACCTGTTGGAAAAGAGCTTGTTTTTTTGTTTTCCTTTTGTTGCTGAGTTGAAAGCTATGTACTATGTACTTTTGTTGCATAGCTGGAGCTATGTACTAAGCCCGGGGGAGGCATGTAGCCCCAGGGAAGAGACTATTCCTAGTTAAATACAGGAAATTTCTGACTGGTTGTTTGAACTGCCAAGTATCTAGAGTTACCTAGTAAACCTGGTGTGGAGTTGGGCCCAGGTCTGGGAAAGTCGAAGCACAGCCAAGCGGCTTGGGAAGTGTTACAATATTCTGACAGGCAAAGGATTAAGAGTAATTTCAAATACTGATGATTTCTTCGGACTCACCTATCAATTTATTAGAAAAAGAGCCAGGGAAAATGCTTGCTTCTGTGTGTGAAAGAAAATAGTCATCGGTCATCAGCACAGTGAGTTTGTTATTCCCTTCCAGAATATCTTCTGATCCATTAAAAACTAAAATTGACTATTATGGGGGCAATTTAAGCTTTTATGTAGCAACCCTGGAAATGGTACAGAAACTTTTGGGCTCATTTTCAAAGCACAGACTTACAAAGTTCCATAGGTTAATATGGACTTTGTAAGTCTAAGTGCTTTAAAATACGCTTTTTCTGCCACTTATATGTTGGCACACACACAAGATCGCATAGTGCATCATTTAAGCTTTTTTAATGCAGTAAAAAATAAAATAGGTGATAGGTATGGAAATATAGATGTACATAGGCTTTACCTAATGTTTGGCAATATATGTCAATTTTCCAGTACTCGTTTTGTGAATTCTTGCATCACATCTTGCTGGATTTCAGGTGAGCAAAATGGCCTCTCAAACAAGAGGACCAAGCTACGAGGAGTTGAGAAAGAGGAATGTTAAATTTCCAGACACAAAACTTGTCCTTTTGATCCAAGTGGTTACTGCCAACTAGACAAAATGTTTTGATATTTCTGGAGCACAATTAATTGTGTCTCCAAAGGATGCCATATGGCAAGAAGTTCTGGTGCAAATTAATGAACTGGGCACAGCTAAAAGAACAACACCCAGTGAGGTTTAAGGCATGTCTGGTGTGCTTATGTTCACTTAATATGTACTCACTGGAGAACGGAAGCAGCTCGTTGAAAGGCTACTCAATGTTGCAGGTCCTGCACACAAACACTACACAAAGAGGCTTAAGGCACTCAAGAGAGAGAAAGAGGGAATATGATAACAACATTCACATATTTAGAAGGCTTAAATACAGTGCATGGTGATGACGTTTTCATGGAAAAAGGATTTCAAGACGGGGGCTCATGATTACACTGGAGGAAAGAAGGCTAAGAGGAAATATAGGAAATGATGTTAGATGCCTGGCTAGATTACCAGTGGAGAAGGTAGCAATGCAAATGTAACAAAATTCAAGCATGACTGCATAAATACTAAAAATAGTGATCAACAGGGAGTGTTAGGATAAGATGTAGGGTAGGCTTACAACCCTAATTCTATAAATCTGCACACAAGATTTTGCACTTAGCATGAAAGTTACTGAACAGTGTTAGTTATGTGCATACTTAATTTAATAATTGGCTGCTAATTGGCATTAACAACCAAATTACTGGCTTTAATTAGCACTAATTGATACAAATTTGTAGTTACCTGTATAATTGGCCTTAGTTGGTATTCTACAAATTGTGTGTACAAAATCTATAGTGTGCGACTGTAATGGGGTGTGGACCTAGGAGGGCATAGGCCGGGTCAAAGCTATGCCTATCACTTACATAGTAACATAGTAAATGATGGCAGATAAAGACCTGTACGGTCCATCCAACAAGATAAACTCATTTTACATGGTATGTGATACTTATATGTAGACCCAAGTTTGATTTTCCTTGCCTTTCTCAGGGCACAGACCGTAGAAGTCTGCCCAGTACTGTTCTTGTACTAAGTTCTGAAGCGAACATTAAAGCCCCTTAAAATTTACACTCCAGCCCATCCCTATCTATTCAGTCACGATCAAGGTGTAGACCATAGAAGTCTGCCCAGCTCCCGTTTTGTTTCCCAATTACCCGGCATCACCACCCAATCTCCGCTAAGATTCACGGAACCATTCACTTGCTAAACAGGATTCCTTTGTGTTTATCCCACGCATGTTTGATTTCCGTTACTGTTTTCATCTCCACCACCTCCCGCAGGAGGGCATTCCACATATCCACCACCCTCTCCATGAAAAAATACTTCCTGACATTAGTCCTGAGTCTGCCCCCCCTTCAACCTCAATTCATGTCCTCTAGTCCTACCGCTTTCCCCGTCTCCAGAAAAGGTTTATTTGCGGATTAATACCTTTCAAATATTTGAACGTCTGTATCATATATCCGCTGTTTCTCCTTTCCTCCAAGGTATATATGTTCAGGTCACCAAGTCTCTCCTCGTACGGTTTGCAACGCAAATCCCATACCATTTTTGTAGCTTTTCTTTGCACCGCTTCCAGTCTTTTTACATCTTTAGCAAGATACGGCCTCCAAAACTGAACACAATACTCCAAGTGGGGCCTCACCAATGACTTGTAGAGGGGCATTAACACCTCCTTTCTTCTGCTGGTTATAAACTACTAATTCCACCCGACTGTATAAACTCAATTAAGTAAGATACTAGCGGACACGATGATACGTTTAACTGTCTGGTCAGGCCTTCCATTTTCCTTGTATGGGAGAATTATGGGCTCATTTTCGAAAGAGAAGGGCACCCATCTTTCGACATAAATCAGGAGATGGGCGTCCTTCTCCAGGGTTGCCCAAATTGGCATAATCGAAAGCTGATTTTGGGCGCCCTCAACTACTTTCCATCGGCGGCGGGACAACCAAAGTTTCACAGGGGCATGTCGGAAGCATAGTGAAGCGGGACTGGGGCGTGCTTAACACATGGGCGTCCTTGGCCGATAATGGATAAAAGAAAGGCGTCCCTGACGAGCACTTGACCAACTTACTTGGTAACAATGTTGTTTCTTGCGATCAAGCATCAAAAAGGGCCCGAACTGACCAGAATGACCACCAGAAGGAATCAGGGATGACCTCCCCTTACTCCCCCAGTGGGTCACTAACCCCTACCACCCTAAAAAAAACTTTAAAAATATTTTTTGCCAGCCTCTATGCCAGCCTCAAATGTCATACCCAGCTCCCTGACAGCAGTATGGCAGGTCCTGGAGCAGTTTTAGGTGGGTGCAGTGCACTTCAGGCAGGGAGACCCAGGCCCATCCCCCCCTACCTGTTACCTTGTGGTGGTAAATGTGAGCCCTTCAAAACCCACCAAAAACCCACTGTACCCACATATAGGTGCCACCCTTCACCCTTAGGGCTATGGTAGTGGTGTATGGTTGTAGGAGTGGGTTTTGGGGGGCTCAGCACACAAGGTAACTGGAGCTATGCACCTGGGAACAATTTCTGAAGTTCACTGCAGTGCCCCCTAGGGTGCCCGGTTGGTGTCCTGGCATATGAGGGGGACCAGTGCACTACGAATGCTGGCTCCTCCCATGACCAAATGGCTTAAATTTGGTCAGTTCGGAGATGGGCGTCTCGGTTCCATTATCACCGAAAATAGGGGACGACCATCTCTAAGGACGACCAGCTCTAAGGTCGACCTAAATGTTGAGATTGGGCGTACCCGACCATATTAATCGAAACGAAACGCATGGGTTCTAGAATACTGAGCAGTTACATGCATAATTACCAATAGTTAGGCATGAGCATTGACACCAGCCATTGGCATAAGTGCTACTGCCAAAAACGTAGGCATTATGCGTGCAGTTGCCAATCTAGAATTCATGCTTTGTACAGATCATCCTGGCACCTAACTTTAGGCAACCTCTTGAGAACTGTCCCATAAAGGAGTACATATAAGGCCCCCTAGTGTACCTGCTTTGCATATTAGTAACCGCACTGAGGAATGCTTTGCCTACCTTCTCTTTTGAAGGGCCTTAAAACTTGGTTTACAATCAAGCATTGGTCACTTGGGGCCTCTTACTAAACCGTACTAGCAATTCTCGGTGCAGTAAATAACGTCACAGCCCTTTCATTTTGAATGGGCTGCGTCATGTTTGCCGTGTGGGAATCGCTAGCAGGGTTTAGTAAAAGAGGCCCTTGATGAGTTTAGGCCTGGCAAGCTCCTGAGCACTTTATCCTCTGTTTTGTCATGGTTTTAATTACTTTGTGTTTTCCTTCTGTCCATGTAGTCTGCTTGGTCTTGTATGTTGTCTCTTTGGTTTTCTTCTAAACTGGACACATCACTTTGGTGGCAATTTGAAAGGTAGAACAGGAAGTTCATTGTATTTGTTAAATTTTAGTCCAAGTTTCTTTAGTAGTTTCTAAATGCTTAGCACTCAAGTACATAAGTACATAGTAATGCCACACTGGAAAAGACCAAGGGTCCATCGAGCCCAGCATTCTGTCCCGACAGCAGCTAATCCAGGCCAAAGGCACCTGGCCAAGTTTCCCAAATGTACAAACATTCTAACATGTTATTCCTGGAATTGTGGATTTTTCACAAGTCCATTTATAGTGGTTTATGGACTTGTCCTTTAGGAAAACCGTCGAACCCCTTTTAAACTCTATCAAGCTACCGCCTTCACCACGTTCTCCGGCAACGAATTCCAGAGTTTTAATTACGCGTAATGGAATGCAATGGGATCTTCAGTCATAAAAAAAATAGGTTATTTAATACTTGCTGAAGTTTCAGGTTGTGTAGTTGGATGTCCAAAGCCACAGTCATTGTTTTTCTGACAACCTGAATTTCAAATCTGATTCCTAAACTTTTTGAGTTCAGACAACTTCATTATTGATGACTTCTGCAAGAGTTTATACATTTGGGAGGTCCTGTGTCTGAGTTATTATAGTTGTTTGCAAGGATACAAAGCAACATCTGGAATTCCAAGTTAATCTCTTGCAATAGTCCATATAGAGGGGCATTTTTGAAAGGATGACCAGCTTATAACATCCAAAATGGTCAGGATTTCCTGTTTGAAAATACATGAGATGGTCATCCATGTGCTGAGGATGTCCAGCATGGGCAGCCATTTTACAAACTGGCATGTCCAACATATCAAAAAAGCAGGGGCAAGGACATCTGTCTGACAGCACTCTTAGAAGAGTGGCCACACAGATGCTTTTGTAGAACAGTGGGGCAACCTAGTGGGTTAGTGCAATGGACTTTAAAACCAGGGACTCAGGTTCAATTCCCACTTCAACTTTTTAATTCTGAGCATTCCAGGAACAGAAAAATACCTATTTTATCTGAATGTACACCATTTCAATAGCCATTAGGCTTGCAGGTGGCTTATATATTTAGGTACAGTAGGTATATTTCTGTTTCTGGAGGGCTAACAATTTAAAGAAAAAAAAACAGTTAAAGTGGGATTTTAATCTGGATCCCTTGTTTTGAAGTCCACTGCATTAACCACTAGACTACTCCTCTGACTTGCTTCCTGCTTTGTTAAGAATTTCCATAATACCTGATGATGTCATAAAGCCTGGTATCTCCTTTCAGTTTCACTTTCAGGGGAGGGGGACAGCAACTACTAGAGTATAAGGAGGTGTCAAGCCGTAATTTCTCCAGTGGGCAACCTGCTCAATCACCATCCCTTTTTGTACCTTGGACATAACTGAACAGGTTTAACTTAGGAGGTCCTGCTTTTAGGTTTGGGCATTTCTTCTCATTTGGTGATCACTCTTGGATGTTCTGAAGAGCCCCCCTAGTCCTGTCCAAAACACACACCCTTCCTGTTTGGACTTACTGCAGTGTTAGATGCCCCTTTTCTGCCTTTGCAAAATCGGGATTTGGACATTTCAAATACATGGATGACCATTGGGCATTTTGAGACATCCATCTGCTTCAAAAAAAAGCTCCACAATGTCTGAACTGTAACCATTTGAAGTGCTATATTGGAAGGAGAAAGTATCATCGCATACATTTTGAAATAATTGAAGAATGCTACCTTCTAACAATGCTCCTCTATACGCATTCCTTTATCCTACTGCACTGGAACTGGCCAATTGATCATTGTATTATTAACCTTAGCTTTGGATTATACCTAATTGAAGTCTGACTAATTGATTCCATGGATGTTTTAGGGCTAGGTCTCGTTCTACTATTCATGACTGCCCATGAGAATCAATCATATCTTAAAGCGGAGGGTAAAGAAACAGTGATCAATATCTTTTTTTATTTACAGCTATCCAAACTATCGCTTGATATAAATAAAGGTTTCTGGTATTAATAGAAATGAAGATAATTCTACTCCAGTACTTTAAGTTTTAACTTTGTAAGGCTATTTTGTTCTCTTATTTTGATTTTGTTAACAAAACCTGTCCAAGATATGGTCCAAAGACTTATAAATATCTATGTCATAAAACACTGAGATCATTAGGCATTAGAGGTCATTTTTATATGGTGGGACTGTCCTCGTCTACAAGGTGAAAGGTGCAAAAAGGGACCGTGAAAACATAAGGACTTTGACAATTTGCAGTAATAGAAGAGAATTTTGCTCTCTTGTTGAATCAGTGTCACTGGGAAGTATATCCCCAGATATTTTATTTCTAAGGGGCCCATTCAAACTAGTTTTGAACAGCTGCTTTAGAATTTACATAAATATTTAAAGGATGCATCTCTGGTTACTGCTGTTTACTCTATACCTGGAAAGACAAACAAAATGCCAATAGAGTAGATACCCCGGAGCTAGTAGAAACTTTGAGAAGAGATCTCCAAAAATTAAAAGAATGGTCAAACATCTGGCAGTTAAAATTTAATGTGAAGAAGTGCAGTGAAGCACTTGGGGGTGCAGAAATCCAAAGGAGATATATCATATAGGAGGAGAGAGATTGATAAGCACAGCTCATTAGAGGAACCTTGAGGTGATGGTTTCTGAGGATCTCAAGGTGACAAAACAAGGCAGTGGCCATGGCCAGAAGGATGCTAGGCTGCATAGAGAGGGGTATAACCAGTGTGTTTTTTTCTAGCAAAAAAGGTGCTGTTACTCAAATGTTCAAACCACCCTTCAGGGTGGGGTGATCACTGACAGACCCACCCACGATAGCCAGGCCCCCCCTGCAACCATCAATGAATCTATGACAAGGCAGAATTGATGTGTAGAGCCTGAGCTCTTCGTTAAAACTTGGGGTCCATGGGTCAATTTTAGCAGACAATGGAAAAGGTGCCGGTACTCAGTACCCCCCAAGTACCCCCTCAAAAAAAGCCCTGGGTATAACCAGCAGAAGAAAGGAGGTTTTGAGGCCTAACTTGCAGTATTGTGTTCAGTTTTGGAGGCCATATCATGCTAAGGATGTAAAAAGGCTTGAAGTGGTTCAGTGAAAAGTAACAAAAATGTTATGGGGTTTGTGTTACAACACATATGAGAAGAGACTTGAGGACCTGAACATGTATACCCTGGAGGAAAGGAGAGACAGGGGTGATAAAATATAGACATTCAAATATATGGAAGGTATCTACAAATCTTTTCCAGAGACAGAAATGCGGTAGAACTAGAGGACATGAATTGAGGTTGCAGGGGGGATGACTCAGGAATAATGTCAAGAAGTAGTTTTTCTCAAAGTGAGTGGTAGATATCTGGAATGCCCTCTTGCGATAGGTGGAGATGAAAATGGTAATAGAATTTAAAAAATGCATGGTATAAACACAAAGGAATCCTGTATAGAAGGCATATAACCAAACAAGTTTAATGGTGATCAGATGGCAAAGCCAGTGCTGGGCAGACTTCTACGGGCTGTGCCATGATCTTGGCTAGACAGATTCAGCTTCAGTGGCTGGACAAATAGGCCAGTGCCTGGCAAACTTCATTCTGTGCCCTGATTGTGCCTGGACAGATTTGGATGGACTGGGGTGGGGCTTCAATGACAACTCCAGGAGTTGGAGAACAAAGCCAGTGCTGGTCTGACATGTATGGTCTGTGCCCTGAAAATGGCAAGGACAAATCAAGATCAAATATATATATGTAGTATCACATCATACATCATGCTATGAGTTTATCTTATTGTGGTGACTGGATGGACTGTACTTGAATCATCTACTATGCTCTATAGAGCTCATTTTCAAAAGAGAAAAACATCCAAAAAGTGTCCTAAAGCCCAATTTGGACATTTTGTTTCTTCTCAAAATGTCCAAATCAGTATTTTTAAAACCTATTTTGCAGATGTTTATCAATGCAATTCATCTGCAGTGCATCCAAATCAAAAGGGGGTGTGTTGGGGGTGTTTTCAAGGTGGGATTAGGACATTCTTAACACTCGGATGTTTTACAGAATCGTCCTGGACTAATACTAAGATGTTTTGGTCTAGACCTGTTTTCAGAACAAATAAGGCACAAAAAGGTGCCATAAATGACCAGATGACCACTGGAGGGAATTAGGGGTGACCTCCAATACCCCTCCAGTGGTTACTGACCCCCTGCCACCCCCCAAAAATGTGAATAAAATATAACTTACCATCCTCAATGACAGCCTCAGATGTTAGTCTGGTCTATTAGAGCAGCATGCAGGTCCCTGGAGTAGTGCAGTGGTTGGTGCAGTGCTCAGGTCCTTATCTCTCTCTACCTTGTGGTGGAAGCTGTGACCCTTCCCAAAGTCACTAAAACCCTACTGTCTCCACATGATAGAGGTATACAAGACATGATAGAGGTATATAAAATAATGAGTGGAGTGGAATAGGTGGATGTGAAGCGTCTGTTCACGCTTTCCAAAAATACTAGGACTAGGGGGCATGCGATGAAACTAGAGTGTAGTAAATTTAAAACAAATCGGATAATTAAACTCTGGATTTCGTTGCCGGAGAAAGTGGTGAAGGCGGTTAGCTTAGCAGAGTTTTAAAAGGGGTTGGACGGTTTCCTAAAGGACACGTCCATAAACCGCTACTAAATGGACTTGGGAAACATCCACAATTCCAGGAATAACATGTATAGAATGTTTGTACATTTGGGAGCTTGCCAGGTGCCCTTGGCCTGGATTAGCCGCTGTCGTGGACAGGATGCTGGGCTCGATGGACCCTTGGTCTTTTCCCAGTATGGCATTACTTATGTACTTATGTACATATAGGTGCCCCCTTTACCCATAAGGGCTATTATAGTGGTGTACAGTGGGGGACAGTGTGTTTTGGGTGGGTTTTGGAGGGCTCAGGGGACAAGATAAGGGAGGAAAGGTGAGACAGGCACCTGGGAACATTTTTATGAAGTCACAGAAGTGTCCTTTAGGGTGCCCCATTGCTCTCTTGGGATGTCTGGGGGCCCAGTCTACTAAAAATGTTGACTCCTCCTACATCCCAGTGGCATGAATCTACATTTTGCACTAATTTTTGTTTTCTCGAAAATGGACCAAAAAAACTAAACATCCAAAGCACAAAATCTAGTTTGAAGCAGTATTTTTGAAAAAAAAAAAAAAAAGATGTTTTTCTTTTTCAAAAATGACCTTCCTTCCTATTCAGATTTTGGATGTTTTGTGCTAAATGTCCGAAGTCAGACTTCAATGTCATATCGAAAATGCCCCTCCACCCTAAGTTCTGTCTCTTCAAAAAGAAATGGGAATGAAGCGTGAATTAGAAATATAAATTAGAATATCATCATTTGGGTATACAATTAAAGGAAAACATTTTTTCCCAATTTGACTGCATAATAGTTTAGTAAAAAATCTTGTAATCCACGATTAATGGAAAAAATGATCTAGAATTTGCAGAGAATGGATTCTTCCCTTCTTTGGGACAAGCTTCATAGACGTAATTTGGGATTTTATCTTTACTGAGCTCTTATTGAAAACCTACTAATAGAGAAGCAAAATGACCCTACATCACTTGGTAAAGTTCTGGGACCAGCTGTTCTGTTGTATTTAACAGCTTGATTGTGCAACTATACTTCAGTTAGTGTAAAAGGTCTATCTATAAATGTGCTGAGCACATCATTTAATCTGGGTAATTGTAAAGAGTCTAACTGCTGGGAAATGATATTCTGATTCGCTCTGAGATTCCGGTAGAATCTATAAAATTGCCAACATTTTTTCTGAAGATAAAGTAATGGTTCCAATCTTGTCAGCCAGTTTAACTACTCTTTGGTTTTGTTTTGCATCTATTTAATTGACACATTGAATATTTGTAGGTTTTTGTGCATATTCATAAAAGTGGTATTGTGTATACCTTATGTAATAGGCTGCATGAGAACTCTCCAAAGAGTTAATTTTCCATCTTGTGAAAATGAGGGATTTTAAAGTGTTCTTATCTTTGGTGTGTCTGGTGAACTGGTTGACGGACAGACGCCAGAGGGTGGTGGTGAATGGAGTTCGCTCGGAGGAGGGAAAGGTGAGTAGTGGAGTGCCTCAGGGATCGGTGCTGGGGCCGATTCTGTTCAATATATTTGTGAGTGACATAGCCGAAGGGTTACAAGGTAAAGTTTGCCTTTTTGTGGATGACACCAAGATTTCCAACAGAGTGGACACCCCGGAGGGAGTGGAAAACATGAAAAAAGATCTGAAGAAGCTAGAAGAATGGTCTAACGTTTGGCAATTAAAATTCAATGCGAAGAAATGCAAAGTGATGCACTTAGGGAGTAGAAATCCAAGGGAGACGTATGTGTTAGGCGGGGAGAGTCTGATATGCACGGACGGGGAGAGGGATCTTGGGGTGATAGTATTTGAGGACCTGAAGGCGACGAAACAGTGCGACAAGGCGGTGGCCGTAGCTAGAAGATTGCTAGGCTGTATAGAGAGAGGAGTGACCAGCAGAAGAAAGGAGGTTTTAATGCCCCTGTATAAGACGTTGGTGAGGCCCCACCTGGAGTATTGTGTTCAGTTTTGGAGGCCGTATCTTGTGAAGGATGTTAAAAAAATGGAAGCGGTGCAAAGAAAAGCTACGAGGATGGTATGGGATTTACGTTCCAAGACGTATGAAGAGAGGCTTGCTGACCTGAACATGTACACCCTGGAGGAAAGGAGGAACAGGGGTGATATGATACAGACGTTCAAATATTTGAATGGTATTAATCCGCAAACGAATCTTTTCCGGAGATGGGAAGGCGGTAGAACGAGAGGACATGAAATGAGATTGAAGGGGGGCAGACTCAGGAAAGATGTCAGGAAGTATTTTTTCACAGAGAGGGTGGTGAACGCTTGGAATGCCCTCCCGCGGGAGGTGGTGGAGATGAAAACGTAACGGAGTTCAAACATGCGTGGGATATGCATAGAGGAATCCTGTGCAGAAGGAATGGATCCTCAGAAGCTTAGCTGAAATTGGGTGGCGGAGCAGGTGGGGGAAAGAGGGGGTGGTGGTTGGGAAGCGAGGATAGGGGAGGGCAGACTTATACGGTCTGTACCAGAGCCGGTGCTGGGAGGCGGGACTGGTGGTTGGGAGGCGGGAAATACTGCTGGGCAGACTTATATGGTCTGTGCCCTGAAAAGGACAGGTACAAATTCAATTCAAGGTAAGGTATACACATACATTATGAGTTTGTCTTGGGCAGACTGGATGGACCATGCAGGTCTTTTTCTGCCATCATCTACTATGTTACTATGTTACTATGTCTATGGATCATTCGAATTTCATTAGATGTACTTTGAGAATAGTAATTTTGTCTTCCCTCTTCCTTTTGAGAGCAACTGAGATGGATGTAATCTGCCCTCTAAAGACACTGTTTGCAGCATCACAAATAATTTATAATATCAGTTTGGGTGTCATCAAATTGTATGTACTCTTTCCATTCTTCATCTAATTTTCCTACAAATTCAGGGTTAGTTAATGTTGATGAACCTTTTCCTGAGGGGAGGTGGTGGTATTTCAACTGATGTCACCCATTTCCAAAAGTAATAGTATAATGGGACTGTTTTGGAGGTTTGCAATGTCATCAATAAATCTGCTGAGCTGAACCACAGTCAAGTCAAGAATATGTGTGATGAACAGAGGAAAAACAAGTGTAACCCTGGTCCTCTGTTCCAATATCCTTCCAAGCATCATAGAGTTGAAATGTTAGATGGATTTAGAAATCATTTGGCTTCAGAAATGGCTCTCGACCTATCACTAGATGTCAAGGTTGCATTGAAATCTCCCCCTGGGCAGTATGGTTAAGGGTGAAAAAATATTTTGGAAGAATGCAAGGTTCCTGTATTTGGTGCACACATGTTAGCCAATGTTACAGTGTGACCGTTAAGTAGGGGCCCTTTTACAGAAGGTGCTTAAGGCCCTATGCGTATCCAGCGTGCACCAAATCAGCATTACTGCCCAGCTACCATGTTCCCCGGGCGGTAATTCTGAATTTGGCACACGTTGAAAACACGTGGTAGAAAATAAATGTGTGCGTGCTGCATGCCTTCTGCTCGAGTAGCACGTGAGATCTTACCACTAAGTCAATGGGTGGCGGTAAGGTCTCAGGCTGAAAATGGACGCGTGCTGGTTTTTATTTTGCCGCACGTCCATTTTCTGGCCCCTTAAAAAAAATACCTTTTTCCAGGATGTGGCAAAAAACTGGCCCAGCGTGTGCCCAAAAGATGTGCTTGCAGTGCTGCAGGCTACTTTTTCCCACAGCTTAATAAAAGGGCCCCTGAATGAGGATCACAAATTGTCCCTTTTTAGCTAGGATTTTTCTTTAACCACTAAGGGGCAATGTTTAGCCACATATGCAATTCTTTTTTTTTTTTTTTTGTTAGTTGTATATGAGGCCGAAAAGATCTGATCTGCTCTACTCCAGGCCTGTTTTAATTTTTCTACAGAAAGCCGCTGGATCTACTGAAAGAACGCAATGGACACTTTTTTTCCTTCAGTGGGACTATGTATTCTCTAACATTCCAATTAATTAATTAGTCACCTTGCATATGATACTATGGGCCCTGTTTACTAAGGTACGCTAGCATTTTTAGCACATACTAAAAATTAGCGCACACTAACCGTGTAGATGCCCATAGGAATATTATGGGAGTCAACATGGCTAGTGTGCGCTATTGTTTAATGAGAGCTAAATACACTAACTCGCCTCTATAGTGGCTTAGTAAACAGGGCCCTTAGTATGCATTGAACCACAATTTTCCTAGATATGAAACAGTGTGGTACTTACGACAATGCTACTTTCAAAGGATAATCATTGTACCCACTACATTCCCACTACCTACCCCATCCCAATTTCTCCACCCTCCCCGCTTTTTCTTCCCCACCTACCCACTCAGAGTGAATAGCAATAGAGAAAGCAAAAGAAATGATATAATATATAGTTAAAAAAAGAAGGGTGGTTTATATAAAGAAACAAGCACAACCGATTGGCCCATTGACCCATCACGGAGGGATCAAGATTATAGCAGCCATTGTCTACCTCCTACAAAGCATCCTTGTGACAGCTGCTTGCATAAGTGCTCAGGCAAAGTTTGAAAAGTCAGAGCCCTCCACTAGTCTAATAAAGGAGGTAAAGACAGAGGAGAACAAAGGCTAAAGCGGCTAGGGCTCTTCAGCTAAAGGCTAAGTAGCTAGGGCTCTTCAGCTTGGAGAAAAGACGGCTGAGGGGAGATATGATAGAGGTCTATAAAATGATGAGTGGAGTGGAACGGGTATATGTGAAGCCTATACTCCTTCCAAAAATACTAGGGCTAGGGGACACAAAGTAGTAAATTTAATACAAATTGGAGAAAATATTTCTTCACTCAACGTGTAATTAAACTCTGGAATTCATTGCCAGAGAATGTGGTAAAGGTGGTTAGCTTAGCAGGGTTTAAAAAAGGTTTGGCTGGCTTCCTAAAGAAAAAGTTCATAGACTATTATTAAAATGGACTTGGGGAAAATCTACTGTTTATTTCTGGAATAAGCAGCTTAAAATGTTTTGTACTTTTTTGGAATCTTGCCAGGTATTTGTGACCTGGATTGGCCACTGTTGGAAACAGGATGCTTGGCTTGATGGACCTTTGGTCTGTCCCAGTATAGCAATACTTGTACTTATGACAGAGAGAAAATTGTTGTGTGATGTGGATAACAGTTCAAATCATGAGAACATCTTCAATCTATATTTAGCCTGAAGTGAATCCTGCCAAACAAATCTGATTGACTTCTTTGACTGGGTGACTAAATGAAGGACATACGCCAGATGTAATCTTCTTGGATTTTAGCAAAGCCTTTGATATGGATCCTCACAGAAGACTGATGAATAAGCTGAGAGGGCTGAACTTAGGCCCCAAAGTGATGAACTAGATTGGAAACTGGTTGACTAACAGGCAACAGAGGGTGGTGGTAAATGGAATCTGCTAAGAGGAAAGAAAAGCGAGTAGTGGAGTGCCTCAGGGGTTGGTGCTGGGGGCGATTCTGTTTAATGTATTTTTGAGTGGCATTGCTGAAGAATTAGAAGGAAATGTTTGCCTTTTTGTGAATGACACGAAGATAGCCAATAGAGTGAACGCCCTGGAGAGAGTGGAAACCATGAGAAGGGATCTCCAAATGTTGGAAGAATGGTCATGGGTCTGGCAGTTAAAATTTAATGTAAAGAAGAGCAGAGTGGTGCAGTTGGGGGTGCAGAAATCCAAAAGAGATGTACCAGATAGGAGGGGAGAGATTGGTAAGATTGGTTCAGGCAAGGAACCTGGGAGTGATGGTGTCCGAGGATCTCAAGGTGACAAAACAATGTGACAAGGTGGTGGCTGTTGCGAGAAGGATGAAGCTGCATAGAGAGGGGTATAACCAGTAGAAAAAAGGAGGTTTTGAGGCCTAACTTGCAGTATTGTGTTCAGTTTTGGAGGCCATATCTTGCTGAGGATGTAAAAAGATTTGAAGCGGTTCAGAGAGAAGTAACAAAAATGATATGAGGTTTGCGTAGCAAGATGTATGAGGAGAGACTTGTTGACCTGAACATGTATACCCTGGAAATGAGAAACCAGGGCGATATGATACAGATATTCAAATTTTTGAAAGGAATAAATCTGCAAATATTTTCCACCGACGGGAAGGTTGTAGAACTAGAGGACATGAATTAAGGTTGAAAGGGGACCAATTCAGAAATAATGTCAGGAACTAATTTTTCACTGAGAGGGTGGTAGGTATCTGGGAAGCCCTTCCACGGGAGGTGGTGGAGATGCAAATGTTAACAGAATTCAAAAATTCATAGGATAAACACAAAGGAATCCTGTTTGGAAAGAATGGATCCAAAGAAGCATAGCGGAGATTAGGTAGCAACACTGATAATTGGGAAGCAAAGCCATTGCTGGTCAAAACTTCTAAAGTTTGTGCTCTGATCATGGATGAATAGATTTTGATGGGCTGCAGTTGAGCTTTTCAGGGGTTTTGACAACTTCAGGTCTTCATTCATGGCTTTAATTATTTTGTTTTCTGTCTCTAGAATGATTTTCATCTGAAAGAAAGCAAATGAGTCATGTGTTTCACCTATGTGGATCTCATTTTAAATGTCTGAGCATTCAGCAATTTGAACTCCACTTTTAGATTACTCACTGCCGTAGTGATGTCCATTCTCAGATTTTTGATTTGGGCTACCAGCTTAAGATATCAGATTTTTAATGTTTTTTATTGAAATTTGTAAGTACACTTTTTATATACAAAACTCAGACAAAATGACATTTCAAACTCAAAATATTCAAATACAAAAATCCCCCAGATATAAATAATATTTGAAATGGCACTTCTAGTCCACATTAAGTGGAGAGTTGAATAACACAATACAATAAATACAGAAAAAAAGTAAACAAGGGAAAACCTAAAGATCCTACTAATACCGGAAAACAAATGACTTAGGTGACATAAATACAATACCCACATTTTACATGTTGATAATTATGTCCAATTTTGCACCTATGCCTGATTATCCATAAGAAAGTTTCCCAAATGAACTGAACCAACAAAACAATAAGAATTTTCAGAAGTGACTAAGCACTTACATGGGAACCTAAGAAAAAAATGTCTCCTGAAGTGAGTGCTTTAGCATTCAACTGTAGAAACATTTTACAGTGGGCCTGTGTAGAACTGGACCATCAAGAAATACTAATATATTGTCCATAAACAACAAAGGTTTCTGAAAGAAAACCTTCAAAACTATGATTTTATCTTGTACAGAAAGGAAGGACACCAGGAGGGTAGATCTGGTCTCTCAAATCATCTTATGAAGATTTAAGAAATTGACTAAGGGGCTGTTTTTTTTCTTTATTTATCATTTTAACATTCATAATATACTTATGAGTGATAATACACCAAACTGAAATTAAACATTCAAATAAAATAAACAGATATTCAATCCATAGTATTATTCCTAACTAACGACCACAAGTTAAGGAAATCGATCCAAGACATAGAAATAAATTCCCATACTTAAACATTAAGCAGACAAAAAGAATTAAATCAAAATGAACAGCTTAATTCCGAGCGGCAACTCTAATCTGCTATACAGTGTTGCACATGTGACTAAACTTGCACATCAACCTCTTCTCTGCTTAATAAAAAATCTTCCAATTGTTTTGGGTCAAAAAATTGAAATTGCTTAGACTGAAATTGTATTCTACACACACATGGAAATCTTAAAAGAAAATCTGCGCCTATAGCAATTACTCAAGGACGTAAGGATAAAAAACTTACATCTCTGTTGAGTCTCACGAGCCAAATCAGGAAAAACTCTAATTTTCGAACCCAAAAACTGAGAGTCCAAATGTCTCAGAGAGAGTCTAAGGACAGCATCCCTGTCCATCTCCATTGCAAAAGTTGCCAAAAGTGTAGTTCTTTGAGTAATAACCTCAAGAGAGGATTCCAGGAATGCCGTGAGATTCAGTGCATCTTGTTGTAAATTACCTGATAGTTTCCCATCAGTTTGAATATAGTAAGCACGAGTTATAGGCGGCAGAGAATTCTCCGGCATTCCCAGAATTTCTATTAGATATTTTCTAAGCATTTGGATTGGTACCACCAGAGGAGACCTAGGAAAATTTATAAACCGCAAAGTTAATCTTTTAGATTGATTTTCCAGGTACTCCAAGCGTCACAATGTATAGTTTCTGTCTTTAATTAAGGATTGTCCCACAAGATCCAATTTTTCAGTTTTTTCTGACAGCCTCTTAACTTCAGAAGCTTGGAGAACACTTGTCTGTATCTGATTCAATGCAGTCTCTGAAAGAATTTTAATAGTCTCCATATTTTTAAAATCAAGTTTTGTAAAGCAGATTGGGTGGATGAGGTTAAGTCCCACAGTGACTCCAATGTCACTACAGCAGGTTTCTCTAACTTTCCCACTAAAAAGTCTGGGAGAGGGGCCTTAGAAGCTTGTTCCAGGGTACTCACTGTTTTCTCCAAACTTTGAGCAGTTGTTAATCCTGGTTCAGCTTGGGCTCCAGTTGTCAGCTCGTGCAGGCTCCCTCCCTGTTCACCTGGTCCCCGTCGAGAGGTCATGGCGCCAGGGCTTGCAGTGAAAGCTTCCCTTCTGGGCTGTGGGGGTACTGCAAGCTCGACAGGGCTCAAGGAAGCCCCGTCTACACTGCCATCTAGCGTCAAAGCGCCAGCACCAGCAGAAGGAGTCAACGCCAGCTCGGGACCGGATCCTACCCGAAAATGTTCCAGCGTCGTCTGGCGCGATTGGGGCATTCCGCCCGAGACAAGGGGAGCCTCTCGGACTCTGCCTTTCCTCTTACTCATCATAAATCGGGTAAGGTTCACGCAAGATTAGCCTGAGAGCAAGATCTGAGCGTGTTCGTTTAGTCTGTTCAAACAGTCGCCATCTTGGATCCCCTGGGTTTTTTTTTAAGTTCAAATATGTTTATTGAATTTTTCAATAATAGATACAAGAAGCAAATTTCAAATATGACAAATAAACCAACAATGAACTTTCATAGACATATTATAAAGACAGCTCTATACAAAGGTGCGTTAGATGCTACGTGTGTGTAGCGCTAGCCTAAACGAGACTACCGCCAGGCTACCATACCCCCTGGTGCTAAGTTTAGATTTGGCACGTGCCCATAACACCTGGATGATTTATTTATTTATTTATTTTCTCCCCCACACACACATCGTTCCGGCGGTAATCAGTAGTTGGCGCATACTGACCAGTCACCGTGCATGTAGCACATGAGCCCTTACCACTAGATCAGTGGGTGGCGTTAAGGCCTCAGGCTGGTTTTGGACGTGTGCCAGTTTGTTTTACTGCATGCCTTTTCTCCATCCCATTAATAAAGCAATTTTTTGCAGACTCAGTAAAAACTGGCCCAGCGCACCCCAATACATGTGCCTACGCTACTGCAGGCCACTTTTTACTGCTGCTTAGTAAAAGGACCCCTAAGATTTAAGGTATTCTGTTTTATAACATCCAATTCACCCTCCTTTCTTTCCAACCTGACAAAATTATTAGGCAAATAATAACGTTTGGGAAAAAGAAATAATATCACTATTAGTTCATGATAATGCCTTCTTCAAATATTTGTGAAGCAAAACCTCCACAGACAAAACACAGCAGACAGGACAATTTAGAAACCTCAAGACTTTAACTCACCTGACCACCCAGATTCTCCAGTCTCCTATGATATATCAAATATAATAAACTTGAAACCTGAAACTTGAAAAATTCCTCAATGAATTGATTTAAGCACGACTTCATATCCACCTTGACTAATTAATTAAGCCCCCACAACAGACTAGGAGTGAGGGCTTGCTGATACCAAATAATGGTTATGGGGACTGCTGCATGGTCTGATACCATGATTAGGTTGATTATGGCTGAACTGACAGCTTCAATTAAGAAACTAGAAGTCAAGAAAAATTCAATTTGCAAGTATGTTTGTAGTGAGAAAGAATAACAGTTTAATCCTTTCTGGGATTAAAATGTTCAAACACTAAATAAAAAAACTAAAGATTAAAAGATAGTGTCCAGTGCTTCACCAAATTATAGTTTAAGGAGAAAATTTGTATGCACTGCTTCCTTGAATGGGCTGTGTTGGCATTAGCACATGGCAGACGCTAATGCGACTTAGTAAATAGGGTGTTTGCGTACTGGTTTTGTTAAGAAGTAAGTCTCTATTGGTGAACCTTGCTCTTTTGCATTCAGTCTTGATGATGTTATTGAGGTAAACCTTTTGTCCTAGATGGGATCGCAAACGTTTAGATTGTTTTTTAAAATCCAATGATTCCATGTAGATCCTCTTGTATCTCAGAAATTGTGAAAACGGGAGGCTATTTTTTAAAGCTTGGTGGATGGTAGGTAACTCTGATAATGAAGAAAAGTATTACGATCTGTACTCTTCCTATATACAGTGGTGACAAATGCATCCTCTTGTTTCAATACCAATACATCCAAAAAAGATATTTTATAGTGATGGCAATTAATGGTGATTTGAATGAGAAAAATTGAATCAATAACTCCTCAGAACCTGTCCATAGTAAAAACACATTGCTAATAAATGTAACCCACAACTTAATGTGACTCTTAAAATCATTGTTGTTGTTCCATTTAGCTTCATAATCTTGCATGAATAGGTTAGTGACCGAGCATTGACACACCTGATATCTGTTGAAACAGATCTTGATGATATCTAAAAAAAAGTTGTTCAGTACCTAAAGATGCCAACCTCACAACAAATTCTGGAGAGACCTTATGATTAGATTCATCTTGTTCCAAAAATGTTTGTAAAATATCCAGTGCTTCTCTCTGTGGAATTGATGTATAAAGAGTTCACATCCAATGTAGCAAGATAGGTGACTACTAAGATATCCGCTACCTCTAGAAGTTTCTTCAAAAAATCAGTAGAATCCTGAATGCAGGAAAATCCTTTCCTAACTAGAGATCTCAAAAAATGTGTCAACGTACATTGACAATAGTTCTAATAAAGAACCTCGATTATTCAATCTTTTATGACTGAATTTTAGACAGGATGTAAAATACTGGAGTTCTAAGATCTTCCTTGTTCAAAAATTGGTATTCTGCTTTTGTGAGAAAACCAGCATCTAAACCTTCAGTAGTAATCTCTCTGATCTTAATGTTTAACATCTCAGTGGGATCATGTTATAATTTCTTATATTCTGTCTCCACTGTGAGCTGCCTATACACCTAAGTATCATAAGCCCGAGTGTCCTTAATAATGATGACACCACTCTTATTTGCTTTAGAAATCCTAATGTCAGATCGATTTTGTAAATTCTTCAGTTCTTGTTTTTCTAATTAAGGGGGTCTTTTACTAAGTTGCAGTAGCATTTTTAGCTTGTGGTAGAAATCAGCTGGCGGTAAACGCTGAAACACCCATAGGAATATAAAGAGTGTCTTGGCTTTTACCACCAGCTGATTTCTATCATGTGCTAAAATAGCTACCATGGCTAAGTAAAAGACCCCTTTAGTTAAATTCTGCCATTGGTATGTATTTTTCTGAGTCTACTTACCAACTTCTTTCAATACCATGTCCTTGTACACTGTCAAATACGCACTTACAGGATTGGGAGGAACTCATGTGGACCTGTTTGTCACCCTTGAAATCTCAACAGTCTCAAAGGTGTGTGCAGCAAAACATTCCTTCAGATGTAAGTTCCTAAAAGAAAGTTCCAGATCCACCCTCAACTTCAAAAGGGTTGTAGACGTTGCAGAAGAACAAAATAGATACCTTTGATCAACAGACTTTTTTATGGTAGTCAATTGATAACTAGATACGGTGATTACAACTGGGTCATCTACTATCTATTCTCTCCCTTCTGGGAACACGTATTGGGGCGTTGTTGCCCCGTCTTTCATTACCTTTCTCTTTTGTCTTTCATTCATTTTCTTTGAACTTTTGTCTAAAAAATCATCATCAGATCCTTAAGAAAAATCATCAGATGAGTCTCTATCAAAAGCTACTTTAGATTGTCTCTCAATTTTCTTGTCCAACAGTCAAGGATAAACTGAATCTTTGGCATAGCCTCCTGTCATATGCCAGTCCCGATCCTGGTCACAACCAAAAAATTACTACGATTGCTCTTATCCTAGGCACATACTAGGTAGTTGCCTAGGCAAACCTTTAAACCCCAGGTTACCTGTATGAGGTGTATCTTGAAAATGTTTAAGCACTCCCATATGCAGACTCTACTGATGCTTGGTTACATTCCAGAAATGTATCAATTTGCTGTTTCATAAATTTATATACTTTTTATCACCCCATAGCATACAATAAAATCTGCATCTATAGGTCTCTTGTGGATTATTAGGATTAACCAAGCTTTATATGACTGAGATATAAACTGAAATTGTGTTGGCTATTTACAATGCAATATTCTATTATCTTATGTGAGATGACATGATCTCAGTTTTTGCATTTTTGTTGAATTGAAGGAGCACTGTGACAAAAGTATTCATTGATTACTAGACATATGCCCTTTGCATATTTTTAAACTTCTTGTAAGAACATTTTAGAAGCAACCACCCATGAAAATAGCAGCAGTTGCACATGTAGGTCACATATGAATGTCCATGGTGATTTCAGAAAACTCCACCACAAAGTGACACAACTCATCCCTGTTCAATTTGGCTGGAGACCAGTAACCAATTCAACAAACACAGGCTGTAATTCCTGAACAGCACCATTTAAGATGACATGATCTACTGTTTGCGTGATGTGGTTTGCATTTGCAAAAATCATTTTCCGGTTTTTGTTGCTTAATTTGATTTACCAAAGAATCATTGTTTACATCTCACCTCCACTTTTACTTTTTACTTTTAACTGCAAGCCTAAAATGTAACTAGGTAAAAGTAATAAAGACTGGTGAATTATTCCTGTACTTCTTTAGAATGGGTAAAAGTGAACCGACTTTATACTCTTTCAAAAAGTACAAAGGCTAGGGGACGCACAATGAAGTTACATGGAAATAATTCTAAAACGAATAAGAGGAAATATTTTTTTCACTCAACAAATAGTTAAGCCCTGGAACTCGTTCCCAGAGGATGTGGTAACAGTGGTTAGTGTATCTGTGTTTAAAAAAAAGGTTTGGACAAGTTCCTGGAGGAAAGTCCATAGTCTGCTATTGAGATAGACACGGGGAAGTCACTGCTTATCCTGGGATTGGTAGCAAGGAATGTTGTCACTGTTTGGGTTTCTGCCATGTATTTGAGACTTGGATTGGTCACTGTTGGAAACAGGATACTGGGGCTGGTTGGACCATTGATCTGACCCAGTATGGCTGTTCTTATATTCTTAAAAGTGACAAAACTTTTACTTAAGTACAGTAACTAGTTGCTTTTAATTAATTAGTATACAGCACTGCTCATTCTTTATCAATAAATGGAAAGCAATGAACACAAATGCTCACAGTCTAAGTAATAAGGTTCAGAATTTGCAAGGCCTGATGGTTGAGGCAGACTTGGATATTGTTGCTATCACAGAAACATGGTTCAATGACTCCCAAGAATGGGATGCAACTATGCAATCTTTTTAGAAGGGGATAGCCAAAGGGTTGAAAGAGTGGCACTTTATGTGAAAGGTGATATTAAAGTAGCTGAAGGGAACCTGGGGAAAAGAGGAAGTGATATGGATCATCTTTGAAAGAAAATGTAACCTGTATTTGCAGATCTCTAGCACAAATGGAGAAGCTGGACAAAGATCTGATCAAAGATATATATAAGCTTGGATTGGAAGGGGAGGTACTATTGCTGGGAGATTTCAACTTGCCTGATGTGGATTGGAATGCCCTATCCGCAGAATCAGAAAGAAGCAGAGAGATCATGGATACCTGCCAAAGTGCTTTACTCTAACAAATGGTAACAAATTTACAAGGGAAGGGGTGATACTGGATCTGGTGCTCACAAATGGAGAAATTGTAGGTTGCTCACCTTGGCAATAGTGATTATCACACAATCCACCTTATAATCGAAAGAGAAAAACGCCTAGATTTCGACCCAAATCGGGAGATAGACGTTTATCTCACAAAAACGAATAAATCTGTATAATCGAAAACCGATTTTGGACGTTTTCAACTGCACTCCGTCGCGGATGCGGACAATGTTGATGGGGGCATGTCAGAGGTGTGGCGAAGGTGGAACTGGGGCGTGGTTATCGGCCGATGTACGCGTTAGGGCGATAATCGAAAAAATAAAGGCGTTTTTAGCGAACATTTAGGACACTTTTGTTGGACCCTTTTTTCACATGAACAGGGCCCAAAAAAGTGCTCTAAATGACCAGATGACCATCAGAGGGAATCGGGGATGACCTCCCCTGACTCCCCCAGTGGTCACTAACCCCCTCCCACCATAAAAAAATGATGTTTCACAACTTTTTATTTTCACCATCAAATGTCATACCCACCTCCCTGGCAGCAGTATGCAGGTCCCTGGAGCAGTTGTTAGGGGGTGCAGTGGACTTCAGGCAGGTGGACCCAGGCCCATCCCCCCTACCTGTTACAATTGTGCTGCTTAATGCTTATTAGTCGTCCAACCCCCCCCCCCTGTCAGAGGTGTGGCGAAGGTGGAACTGGGGCGTGGTTATCGGCCGATGTACGCGTTAGGGCGATAATCGAAAAAATAAAGGCGTTTTTAGCGAACATTTAGGACACTTTTGTTGGACCCTTTTTTCACATGAACAGGGCCCAAAAAAGTGCTCTAAATGACCAGATGACCATCAGAGGAAATCGGGGATGACCTCCCCTGACTCCCCCAGTGGTCACTAACCCCCTCCCACCATAAAAAAATGATGTTTCACAACTTTTTATTTTCACCATCAAATGTCATACCCACCTCCCTGGCAGCAGTATGCAGGTCCCTGGAGCAGTTGTTAGGGGGTGCAGTGGACTTCAGGCAGGTGGACCCAGGCCCATCCCCCCTACCTGTTACAATTGTGCTGCTTAATGCTTATTAGTCGTCCAACCCCCCCCCCCCCCAAACCCACTGTACCCACATGTAGGTGCCCCCCTTCACCCCTTAGGGCTATAATAATGCTGTAGACTTGTGGGCAGTGGGTTTTGAGGGGGCTCAACACACAAGGGAAGGGTGCTATGCATCTGGGAGCTCTTTTACCTTTTTTTTGTTTTTGTTATCAATAGAAATCAAACAAAATAAAACATGGAAAAGAAAATAAGATGATACCTTTTTTATTGGACATAACTTAATACATTTCTTGATTAGCTTTCGAAGGTTGCCCTTCTTCCTCAGATCGGAAATAAGCAAATGTGCTAGCTGACAGTGTATATAAGTGAAAACATTCAAGCATTACTATGACAGTCTGACAGGGTGGGAGGAGGGGGGTGGGTAGGAAGTATGCATGGGGACATCAAAGCATATCATTGATATTCTAACAGGGTGGGTGTGGATAGGTGAGGGGAGGGTGATCAACAGAGACATACAGCTTTATGGTTTATAATGGGCTAGGAACCCCAGATCCTTGTTAAGTCCTTTCTGTTGGGTGTTAAAATATTCAATCATTCTGACTTCAAAGGTCTTACGTTCTTGTATGGTTTTAAAGTTACCTTTCAGGATTCTCACTGTGAAGTCACTGGTACAGTGTCCTGGTCCTGTAAAATGTTGACCAACAGGTGTGGGAACCCTGCTGGCACCAGTATTGTTCATATGATGTCTATGTAAATTGAATCTTGTCTTAAGCATCTGGCCTGTTTCTCCAATATAGCATCCTTCGTTACATTTTTTACACTGAATGATATATACCACATTGGAAGATGAGCAAGTGAAAGATCCCTTTATGTTGAATATCTTTCCTTTGTGGATGACTTTGGGGTCCTGTGAAATATTTTGGCATAGTTTGCAACTGGATAAATTACAGGGAAGTGTGCCCTTCTGTTCCTTTTCAGTCTGTGAAGGAAGTTTACTTTTGATTAGCTTGTGTTTTAAATTGGGTGGCTGTCGGAAGGCCAGTACTGGTGGGGATGGGAATCTCTCTTTCAGTAATTCATCCTCCTGGAGTATAGGTTGTAGATCTCTTATGATTTTCCTTAGTTTTTCCAGCTCTGGATTGTATGTCACTACAAGCGGGATTCTGTCTGTGGATTTTTTCTTTTTGTACTGTAGCAGATTCTCCCTGGGTGTTTTGAGGGAGGAGGCAATATTCTTGGAGATTATTTTGGGGTTGTAGCCCTTCTGTTTGAAGGATTCAGTCAGGGTTTTAAGGTGTCTGTCTCTGTCCCCTGGGTCAGAGCAGATACGGTGGTATCTTGTGGCTTGGCTGTAAATGATGGATCTTTTTGTATGTGAAGGATGGAAGCTTATAATTATAAATGAGGAAAATCATAAGAGATCTACAACCTATACTCCAGGAGGATGAATTACTGAAAGAGATATTCCCATCCCCACCAGTACTGGCCTTCCGACAGCCACCCAATTTAAAACACAAGCTAATCACAAGTAAACTTCCTTCACAGACTGAAAAGGAACAGAAGGGCACACTTCCCTGTAATTTATCCAGTTGCAAACTATGCCAAAATATTTCACAGGACCCCAAAGTCATCCACAAAGGAAAGATATTCAACATAAAGGGATCTTTCACTTGCTCATCTTCCAATGTGGTATATATCATTCAGTGTAAAAAATGTAACGAAGGATGCTATATTGGAGAAACAGGCCAGATGCTTAAGACAAGATTCAATTTACATAGACATCATATGAACAATACTGGTGCCAGCAGGGTTCCCACGCCTGTTGGTCAACATTTTACAGGACCAGGACACTGTACCAGTGACTTCACAGTGAGAATCCTCAAAGGTAACTTTAAAACCATACAAGAACGTAAGACCTTTGAAGTCAGAATGATTGAATATTTTAACACCCAACAGAAAGGACTTAACAAGGATCTGGGGTTCCTAGCCCATTATAAACCATAAAGCTGTATGTCTCTGTTGATCACCCTCCCCTCACCTATCCACACCCACCCTGTTAGAATATCAATGATATGCTTTGATGTCCCCATGCATACTTCCTACCCACCCCCCTCCTCCCACCCTGTCAGACTGTCATAGTAATGCTTGAATGTTTTCACTTATATACACTGTCAGCTAGCACATTTGCTTATTTCCGATCTGAGGAAGAAGGGCAACCTTTCGAAAGCTAATCAAGAAATGTATTATGTCCAATAAAAAAGGTATCATCTTATTTTCTTTTCCATGTTTTATTTTGTTTGATTTCTATTGATAACCTTAAGAGTGGACTAACACGGCTACCACACTCCTCTACTTTTGTTTTTGTAAAAGTGCCCCCTAGGGTGCCCGGTTGGTGTCCTGGCATGTGAGGGGGACCAGTGCACTACGAATTCTGGCCCCCTCCCACGAACAAATTCCTTGGATTTATTCGTTTTTGAGCTGGGTGCTTTCATTTTCCATTATCGCTGAAAAACAAAAACGCCCAGCTCACAAATTGTCGAATAAAACATGGACGTCTATTTTTTTGCGAAAATACGGTTCGGTCCGCCCCTTCACGCACCCGTTCTTGGAGATAAACGTCCATGGAGATAGACGTTTTCGTTCGATTATGCCCCTCATGTTTTACATAAGAATCAAATGGACTGTGGACACACAAGACTCAAAATACTATGATTCAAACATGCTGACTACAGTAAAATGTGGAAGTGTCATTTTACTGTAGTCAGAGAGGAGTGGCCTAGTGGTTAGGGTGGTGGACTTTGGTCCTGGGGAACTGAGGAACTGAGTTTGATTCCCATTTCAGGCACATGCAGCTCCTTGTGACTCTGGGCAAGTCACTTAATCCTCCATTGCCCCATGTAAGCCGCATTGAGCCTGCCATGAGTGGGAAAGCGCGGGGTACAAATGTAAAAAAAAAAAAAAAAAGAGCTGACAGCATGGGTAGATATAGGAGAAGTAGAAGGGCAGTGATCCAAGATGAAAGCAGCCATTAATAGGGCAACAGCCCCTGGATTCTATGTACCACATCTAGAGATCCACGCTGAAATCAAAACATATTCTATAACATGCGTAACTTAATTGGCATAACAAGCTAATCAGCATTGATAACAGCTCTCAACAGGCAATAATGAGCACTAATTGGCAATAATTAGAATTTAGACGCACAACTCGCTAAGCACATTCTGTAATGCAGTGCGTCTAAGTTCTAACGTGTGCAAGGAAAAATGGGCATGGTTATAGGCATGGAAATGGGCGTTTCATGGGCATTCCAAAATGTATGCACCTAGTTATAGAATATGGCCTAGTGCACCTAAATCTACATGCTGGGATTTACACCACGTTTTTGTTGGTGTAAATGGAGGCGTGTAGTTTTAGGTGCTGAGATATCAACTAAGCGTATTCTATATACCATGCCTATATCTAAGCGCTGCTTATAGAACACATTTGGTTGACCGTGTTTTCGGCACCGATTTTTTAGACTATAAAAAAAATCTTTATATTAGGAAAGTAAACAAAAGCAAGGGGGAAAAAGGAAACCTATATGGTTCTATCAAGTGGGTGAAAAAATAAAGGCAAAAGAGGCAGTGTTCAAGAACTACAGAAGAACACAAGAAGAGGAGCACAGAAAAGATTACCAGATAAAACTCAAACAAGCAAAAAGAGAAATATGGTTAGCAAAAGTACAGGTGGAAGAAAAAAAATGGATAAAGAAATTAAGACAGGTGACAACACTTTTTTCAGATATGTTGGTGCAAGGAGGAAGGCTAGAAATGGAATTGTAAGACTGAAATCTGCCGACTCCCGCTACATGGAGAGTGAAGAGGAGAAAGTGGATGTTCTAAACAAATACTTCTGTTCTGTGCTCACGGTGGAAAATCCTGGAGAAGGACCATGGCTGGCTGCCAGGGGTATATATGGGAATGAAGTTCACAGAAAAAAACATTTATGTACAACTTGAAAAACTGAAAGTAGACAAAGCCGTGGGGCTGGATGGGATAAGTCCTAGAATACTGAGGGTACTCAGAAATCCTGGCAGGACCTCTTAAGAATTTGTTTAATAGAGCCTTGGAGATGGGATAGGTACCATGGAATAAGAGAAGAGTGGACGTGGTCCTGCTTCACAAAAGTGAGGACAAGGAAGAAGTAGGAAACTACAGACTGGTACACTTCACTTGGGTGGTTGGAATACTAATGGAAACTCTGCAGAAGGAAAGGATAGTGAACTTTCTAGAATCTAACAAGCTGCAAGATCCAAGGCAGCATGGTTTTAACAAATGAAAATCCTTCCAAATGAATCTGATAGATTTCTTTGACCATGTGACAAAAGAACTGGATAAATTATATGTGCTAGATGTAATCTACTTGAATTTCAGCACAGCCTTTATATGGCTCCTCATAGGAGGCTCATGAATAAGCCGAGCAGTATGACGTTAGGACCAAAAGTAGTAAACTGAATTAGAAATTGGTTGACTGATAGACGACAGAGGGTGGTGGTAAATGGAACTTACTTGGAGGAAAGGAAGAAGAGTAGTGGAGTGACCTGGGGATTGTTGCTGGGGCCAATACAATTTATTTGTGAGCAACATTTCTAAAAGGTTATGAGGAAAAATTAGCCATTTTGTGGATGACACAAAGATTACAAAAAGATTCGATACTCTTCTAGAGGGAGTAGATAACATGAGAAAAGATCTACAAAAATTTAAAGAATGATCTAAGGGCTGGCAGTTGAAATTTATCTAGGAGTCAAGGAAGGAGCAACAATTCAGCATAAAGTATTGAGAGAAAAGACCAGCAGAGTATTACAGATTAAAACTGATACCGAAAAGTACTCTTACATCAAAGAATAAGATCCAAGCCATCAACCAGCTTGCAATTCATGTACTTTTCTATAGCTTTGCAATTGTAGAACATCATCCTAAATACTAGAAGTAGTCTGTAAGAATCAGGGTATGCCAAGACTGTACATTCTCAAGCTGAATGAGGAATGGGCCTCATAGGAAGAGATTATACATAGAGAGCTACCATCATAGGCCTTCAAGTCTTTTTAACAGCATCAAGAGATCCAAATGCATGAACTGTTGAAGTAGGAGAGCAAGCGTCTAGGCTCTAGTTCCATCATTAAGCTTGGATAAGCATTCCAGTAAACAGAAGGAATGAGTGAGAATCCACCTGTATGTAAAGGAAAGGAACCACAAAGCAGAAGCTCTTTAAATAAGTAGATCACTGGCAAATGCACAAATACAATGGTAAATATAAAGTGTTATTCTAGGAATTATATATGGATCAAGCCTGGTACATGAATGGTTAAGAGAAGAGAACTGAAAGCTAAGGATTAGAGACTGATCATTGCAGTCCAGGACAATGGATTAGGGACAAGACGGTCACAGCAAGAACAGAACAAACTGGTGCAACAGACATTTGTATATTCTGTAAAAAAGAACTGGAAATGGTTACTCATCTTGAGGCTGACTGTGAAGTGCTGATGACAGAAAAGTTTTATGTAACCCCATGTTGTGAGACCTTAGGCAAGTGTTGTGAGGTGGCCCTGTCAATAACACAGTCAGACAAGACTGTAAATATGAAATTAGTGCTTTTATTAACTTAAATATGAGGCCTGTTCCTTCATAGGCCTAGAACAAAAGAAAAGTTTCTTATCTTCAGTGGGGGAAAAGAGTTTGCATGGGCCTGTGGCCTACAAGACCCAAAACACAGTCTACGGCCTGGGACAGCCACACCCCAAACACAGCATGTAGGTTCTCTCTTTCTCTCTTTGTATTTCCAGGTCTGGCTCCAGCCAGACCTCAGAACAAGGCTCACAAGTCTTCAAATAAAAGAATGGCTTACCTCAGCCTGATCACAGGAGCTAGAAGTGTTCAGAAAAGGCATATGCCGGGGCTTCAGTTCTTCTTTCCATGAGACTCCTCACCCTTAGCCTGGACCTGTATTTTAAACGTCCCAGGTATTGACTCCACCCTTCCCGGATCACTTCCTCCCAGGGCAGGATCAGTATTCTTAAGGTGGCCCAGGTTAGTTAGAGAGGGACTATTCTGAAGGATGAGGGGCAGTATTCTATAAACTCCATCACACTAGGGTTAATTTAAAATTACTGAGGGTCTGGTGGGGAGGGTGGTTCTGTGACTGCCTGGGTGTTTACTGGGGCTTCTGGTGTCTCACTGGGCTTCTGGGGTTGCCTGGAGGTGGTTCAGGTGGTCTAGGGGATCTGGGGTCCCCAGGGTGTTCCTGTGGCATGTTCAGTGCAGGCAGAGGCGAGTCAGGAACAGCTCAGGTCCTCCAGGGCTGTCCTGCACCTTCAGGAGGCTGAGCAGGAATTGGTTTTGCTCTCCATGCAGAAGAGGATGGGGCTGATGCAACCATTTTAGCAGAGAGTTCAGGGATGAACTTGGAGGTATGTCAGTGTGTTCTGAGCATGTGTGAACTTCTGTGCATACTCAGAAGCACATCAGAGCTCCAGGATAGGCCACAATTGAAGCCGGGACCTGAAGTTTGAGGCTACCTAGCAAGCCTACCAGCAGAGTTCATGGCTTGGTTCCAGTCCCAAATGAGGTATGTCTGCAGGCTGGAGCTCAGGACTGGCCAGTTGTGAGAGACAGGTAAGAGTGTTTTGGGGAATATTAAGTTTATAGTTTATTTTCATTTAATTTCCAAACAGCGAGACCTAAGTAGTTAGGTCCAAACAATTAAACTGAAAGAAAAATAATATTTTATTCTTAAATAACCATAATTACTTACTAATAGGACATGTGTGCCTGTTCAGCACTGCACGACTTCTCAAACCTTGGAATCTGATTGGACATCGCCACCTCTATAACCAACATTTCTCCCTCTCTCAGTCCTCTCCATACAGCATCTCTCCCTCCACCACTATGTCCAATATTTCTGCTTCTTTCAGTCCTCTCCCCTTTCCATTCAGCATCTCTCGCTCTCACTCCCTCCCCCTCCATACCTATCTCTAACAATTCTGCCCCTCCATAAGACTCTCCTTCCCACCCCCACAGCCAGTTCTGCATATGTTAACATGATACAAGTCTCAGAACAGACACTGCTGCTATTGAAGTTACTGGCTACTGTAAAACTAGAAGTTTGGAAAGTGAATAAAATGCAACATATTTATACAAATACGATTCTTTCCTCTCTGTGGTTACCAACTTAGACCTTTTGTGTCTCTGAAACATGTTTACCAGATACCTTAGTCCTAAATCTCACAGGCCAAATCTAGTACAATGCCAATTATCTGAATATTGATCAACCGGATGACCAATTATCCAGACCAGCAGTCTGTGTGTGTCTATTGGCGTCGAGTTCTTGCCAATCAGTCAGCTGGTGTGGTGAGGGTTTCGGTGCCACTGCAGGAAGTGGGTCCTTGCACTTCGGGAGGTGGATGAATCGGTCTGTTAGTGTGGAGCATGGGGGTTTGTGGGGGAGAGTGCAGCAACATGAGTCTTTGCACTTGCGTTTTTTTGCAAGGTTAATTAATTTATTATTTTTTTAGTTTTTGCTTCATCTGCATAGGTTTATCCAAACATCAGTATTTATGCCAAGAATGGTCCAGATAATTGTAATCGTACTGTATCTCCATATATTCATACATGCTGTCTGCCACTACCCCGGGGGCAAGAAGGGGAAGAAAGCATGTGGGAATCGCTGCCACTGTTGTGATGCATTCATCTGAACCCCCCCCCCCCCACCCCGAGTTTGATGGGTCTGCATGTTATGTGGACTTTCAAACTCTGTGGGTTTTCAAGTAACTACAGCACAACAGTGGCAGCAATCTCCACACGCTGCCTGCCACTTCCTGTCCCTGGGGTAGTGGCAGACAGTGTGTGTGAACCGTTGCTGTGGCCCTAATAAAGCAGGAGTGGCATTGGATAAAGCAGGCAGCCACCAAAAGAAAAGTAAATGTACCTTGTACAACTTCAAACTCTGGCAGTACCGGGGCATGAGATTAACTGCAGCGTGTGCGTGGCGTATGGCACAAGCCCTTAAGAAGGATGAACTCCCATCTTCCCCAGTGGCACCCCTGTGTATATGCTGCGGCACCCTGGTGCACAATGGCACATAGTTTGTCAAATGCTGGGCTACATCAACCAAAAAGGAGTTCTGCTGCCCCTGCAAGGAGTGGTAGGTGGGCGGAGCATGGGCCATTCAGGGGCTTAATTGGGTATTCAGTCTTGCTAGCCAAATATCTGTCCAGATAACTTAAGATAACCTTTTCGTTTTCTTTGCCAAGACAATGCAGGAATCTGACTAAAGGATATATGAGGTTCTTAAGAATTAAGTACATTTCTTATTGAATAATTACAAAAGGCAGATTGTCAAATTCTCTTTCTTTCTTTCTTTCTTTCTTTCTTTCTTTCTTTCTTTCTTTCTTTCTTTCTTTCTTTCTTTCTTTCTTTCTTTCTTTCTTTCTTTCTTTCTCAGCAGATCTCAAGCCCACTATCCTGTTTCCAACAGTGGCCAGATACCAAATCAGTACAATACATTTTACGATGGTTAAAATAAGCAGTGGATTTTCCCAAGTCCGTTTTAATAATGGCTTATGGACTTTTCTTTTAGGAAGCTATCCAAATCTTTATTAAACCCCACTAAGCTAACTGCTTTTACCACATTCTCTGGCAACAAATTCCAGAGTTTAATTACACACTGAGTGAAGAAATATTTTCTCCGATTCATTTTAAATTTACTTTTTTATAGCTTCATTGTGTGCCCCCTAGTCCTAGTATTTTTGGAAAGCGTAAACAGATGCTTCGTGTCTACCCGTTCCACTCCACTCATTATTTTATATACTCTATCATATCTTCCCTCAGCCGTCTTTTCTCCAAGCTGAAGAGCCCTAGCCGTTTCAACCTTTCCTCATAGTGAAGTTGTAACCCTTCTCTGTACCTTTTCTAATTCCACTATTGGGCTCATTTTCAAAACAGAAAAACATCTAAAAAGTGGCAGAAAGCAGCATTTGTACGTTTTTCTCACAAAAATGTCCAAATCAGTATTTTTGAAACCTCTTTTTACACGTTTTCCTTTGAAGTCCGTCAGAAGTGAGTCCAAATCTCAATGGGGCATATCAGGGGCATGTCCAGGGTGGGACTTGGGTATTCCTGAGACTTAGAGACGTTTTTCAGCCATAATGGAAGAAAACAAAAATGCCCAGAACTAAAACTAAGATGTTTTGAGCTAGACCTGTTTTTATAACAAATAAGACACAAAAAGGTGCCCTAAATAACCAGATGACCACTGGACGGAATCAGAGATTACCTCCCCGTATTCCCCCAGTGGTCAATATCCTCCTCCCACCCCCCAAAAATGTGATGAAAAACATTACTTGCCAGCCTCAGATGTTATACTCAGGTCCATTAGAACATAATGCAGGTCTCTGGAGTAGTCTAGTGGTGGGTGCAGTGCACTGCAGACAGGTGGACCCAGGCTTCTATTTTCCCCTACCTGTTACAAAACTCACCAGAAACCCACTGTACCCACATATTGGTGTCCCCTTCACCCATAAGGGCTTTGGTAGTGGTGTACAGTTGGAGGGTTTTCAGGGCTCAGCACACAAGGTAAGGGAGCAATGGTCAGATGTGTACCTGGGAGCATTTTATGAAGTCCACTGCAGTGCCCCCTAGGGTGCCCTATTGCTTTCCTGTGATGTCAGGAAAAACCAGTGTACTAAAAATGCTGGCTCCTCCTACATCCCAATGGCTTGATTTTGTGCATTTTGCATTTGGACATTTTTCTTTCGAAAATGGGCCAAAAAATAAAACGTCCAAATCACAAAATGTATCTTCAAAAATGAAAGAGACATTTTTCTTGCTTGAAAATGACCTTTGCTATTCAGATTTTTGACATTTTTTGCAAAACGTCCAAAGTTGGACTTAGACATCATATCGAAAATGCCCCTCTATATCTTTTTTTAGATGCAGTGACCAAAATTGCACACCGTATTCAAGGTGGTCGCTCCATGGAGTGATACAAAAGCATTATAACATCCTCATTTTTTCCTATTCTTTTCCTAATAATACCTAACATTCTATTTGCTTTCTTTACCACTGCAGCACACTGAGCAGAGGGTTTCAAAGTATCGTCAACAATGACTCCTAGATTCTTTTCTTGGTTGGTGACTCCTAACGTGGAACCTTGCATCATGTATCTATATTCCGGGTCCCTCTTTCCCACATGCATTACTTTGCACTTGCTCACATTAAGCATCATCTGCTTTTTGGATGCCCAGTCTCCCAGTCTCGTAAGATCGTCTTGCAATTTTTCACAATCCTCTTGCGATTTAACAACTTTGAATAACTTTGTGTCATCGACAAATTTAATTGCCTCACTAGTTATTCCCATATCTAGATTTTTTATAAATATGTTAATAAGCAGTGGTCCCAACACAGACCCCTGTGGAACCCCACTATCTACCCTTCTCCATTGAGAATACTGACCATTTAACCCTGCTCTCTGTTTTCTAACTTTTAATCAATGTTTGATTCACAATAGAACACTACCTCCTATCCCATGACTTTCCACTTTCCTCTGGAGTCTTTCATGAGGTACTTTGTCAAACGCCTTTTGAAAATCCAGATACACAATATCGACCGGCTCAACTTTATCCACATGTTTGTTCACCCCTTCAAAGGAAATAGATTGGTGAGGCAAGATGCCCCTTCACTAAATCCATGTTGGCTTTGTAACATTAATCAATGCTTTTGAATATCCTCTGTAATTTTGTTCTTTATAATAATCTTTACCATTTTGCCCTACACCGACATCAGGCTCACCGGTCTGTAATTTACCGGATCACCTCTGGAACCGTTTTAAAAAATCGGTATTACATTGGCCACCCTCCAATCTTCTGGTACCATGCTCGATTTTAAAGAAAAATTTCATATTACTAACAATAGTTCTGCAAGTTCATTTTTCAATTCTATCAATACTCTGGGATGTATACTATCCGGTCCTGATGATTTGCTACTCTTCAATTTGTTAACTTGCCCCGTTACTTCTTCTAGGTTTACAGAGATTTAATTCAGTTTCTCTGACTCATCAACATTGAATACCATTTCTGTCACCGGTATCTTTCTCTCTTCTTCCTTGGTGAAGACTGAAGCAAAGAATTCATTTAATCTCTCCTCTATGGCCTCTTGTACCCCTCGGTCATCTAATGGTCCAACTGATTCTTTTGCCAGCTACTTGCTTTTAATATACCTAAAAATGCTTTTGCTATGCGTTTGTGCCTCCAACTCAATCTTCTTTTCAAAGTCTCTCTTTGCCTTCCTTATCAGCGCTTTGCATTTGACTTGCCATTCTTTATGCAGTTTCCTACTAATTTCAGTCCGATCCTTCTTCCATGTTCTGAAGGATTTTCTTTTAGCTCTTAGCTTCCTTCACCTCACTTTTTAACCATGCCGGCTGTCGCTTGGTCTTCCCTCCTCCTTTTTTAATACACAAAATATATTTGGCCTGGGCTTCCAGGATGACATAGTAACAAAGTAACATAGTAGATGACGGCAGAAAAAGACCTGCATGGTCCATCTAGTCTGCCCAACAAGATAAACTCATATGTGCTACTTCTTGTGTATACCTTACCTTGATTTGTATCTGCCATTTTCCGGACACAGACCGTAGACGTCTTGCCCAGAACTGCCCCATTTTCAGGACACAGACCATTTTGAACAGTATCCACACCTAATGTAAATTTTTGACCTTCGCAGCTGCTCCTCTTTTTGTTTTGTTTTTTTCACCATTCTTCTCATTTTATCATAGTCTTCTTTTTGAAAGTTAAATGCCAATGTATTGGATTTCCTGTGTGTACACTCGAGAGCTTATTTTAAAATCTGAGCATGTTATGATCACTGTTATCAAGCGGCCCCAGCACCATTACCTCCTGCACCAAATCATGTGTTCCACTAAGGAGTAGGTCTAGAATTGTTCCCCCTCTTGTTGGCTCCTGACCCAGCTGCTCCATAAAGCAGTCCTTGATTTCATCAAGGAATTTCACTTCTCTAGCATGCACTGATGTTACATTTATCAAGTCAATATTGGGGTAATTGAAATCACTATAATATTCCGGAATGAGTTGGATCTATTTTCAATAATACTGACACTCTCCTACCCGTTATGCAACGTGTTTGCGGGAAACTATTGATGTAACAACAAAGTGGAGAAAAAAAGACCTCAGGTCACTCGGCTGATCCTCGTTCTTAAAGGACAAGCCTTTTGTATAATGAAGAGGCCTTATCAGTCATGGGTCACAAAAAAAACTCCACTAAATGACTTATAAATTTCTAGTCCCAACAAACAGATGCATAAGAGACACTGTTTTCAAATACATTCAAGCTTGGCAAGAGTACTTATCTCAATGTAAGAATGCTTAGAAAGTCCAGCCGTATTCAATATGTTCTTTTGACATTCGAAAGGTCCCGACAGGGAAGCCCTGTTTCGCTAGATATAGTAGCTGCTTCAGGGGAATCTTTCACACTGTACACAATCCCAAGCCTGTAAAATATCTCCGTCTCCAATCTCACTGGAACAGAAAATGGCGGACAGCTTCTCTATACCCGTGGAAAGTTTAAATACTCAGCGTCTGACGTCATCTCATTTCCATCCAATCAGACGGAGCACTATTCAAAGAAACGCTTTCCACTCAATCGCCACATTTAAACCTTTGGGAATAACAGTCTGTAAATTAAATATCCACCGTTGTTCTCTTTGTCTTAACATTCGTCTGATGTCTCCCTTCCTTTCTGTTATTTTAATTTGTTCTAATGCAATGCACTTTAACGCCGAAAATTGATGTTGATATTTCAAACAATGTGTGACCATGGGCTCATGCACTTTACCCGTATGTATGCAATGTCGGTGTTCAATTAACCGAGTTCTTAAATTCCGTGAAGTTTGTCCCACATAACATAAACCACACGGGCATGTAATAACGTATATTACATGCGATGAAGCACAGTTAGTATTGGCATGGAGCATATACGTTTTCTTTAACTGGGGATCCGTGAAAGTGCGAGACTGTGTCATAATGTTGCACACAGAACAATGTCCACATGGGCTGTGGCCACCCTCGTCTCTTCGTCCAACGGTGTCTCTATTCCAAACATCCGCAGGACATAACACATCATTAAAGTTACTGTTGCGTTGGAAGGCAAAAATCACGCGTAAATCTTGAAGACAAGGATGGACTTGTAACAAAGATAGATGGCGTTTGACAATTTTGATCATTTTATTTGAATGAACATTAAAACGTGTAACAAATGTCAATGTTTCTTCTGTCTCCTGAGTTTTTGGTGGAGGGTGTAACAACCAATCTCTGTGATTGTATCCAGCTCTTTTTTTGGCCTTGGCCACCAATTGTTTAGGATAACCTCGATCTATTAATTTAGATTGTAATTGGGTGGCTTGTTGTACATACCCCTCTCGAGAAGAACAAATTCTTCTATATCGAAGAAATTGTGCAAAAGGAATGTTGGTCCTGCAATGATACGGATGCATGCTGTTATATTGTAAAGTCGTATTTCTGTCAGTGGGTTTGATGTGTACAGAGGTGTCCACGTGGAGTTGGTCTAAATGTACATTCACATCTAGAAAAGCAATCGATGAAACACTATGTTTAACTTCAAATTTAAACTTGGAGAGGGACATTGGAACAGTTGAATTCATTTGTACAAGAACTAAACACATGTCACAACACGATTAAATTTGAAGTTAAACATAGTGTTTCATCGATTGCTTTTCTAGATGTGAATGTACATTTAGACCAACTCCACGTGGACACCTCTGTACACATCAAACCCACTGACAGAAATACGACTTTACAATATAACAGCATGCATCCGTATCATTGCAGGACCAACATTCCTTTTGCACAATTTCTTCGATATAGAAGAATTTGTTCTTCTCGAGAGGGGTATGTACAACAAGCCACCCAATTACAATCTAAATTAATAGATCGAGGTTATCCTAAACAATTGGTGGCCAAGGCCAAAAAAAGAGCTGGATACAATCACAGAGATTGGTTGTTACACCCTCCACCAAAAACTCAGGAGACAGAAGAAACATTGACATTTGTTACACGTTTTAATGTTCATTCAAATAAAATGATCAAAATTGTCAAACGCCATCTATCTTTGTTACAAGTCCATCCTTGTCTTCAAGATTTACGCGTGATTTTTGCCTTCCAATGCAACAGTAACTTTAATGATGTGTTATGTCCTGCGGATGTTTGGAATAGAGACACCGTTGGACGAAGAGACGAGGGTGGCCACAGCCCATGTGGACATTGTTCTGTGTGCAACATTATGACACAGTCTCGCACTTTCACGGATCCCCAGTTAAAGAAAACGTACAGTGGGGGAAATAAGTATTTGATCCCTTGCTGATTTTGTAAGTTTGCCCACTGACAAAGACATGAGCAGCCCATAATTGAAGGGTAGGTTATTGGTAACAGTGAGAGATAGCACATCACAAATTAAATCCGGAAAATCACATTGTGGAAAGTATATGAATTTATTTGCATTCTGCAGAGGGAAATAAGTATTTGATCCCCCACCAACCAGTAAGAGATCTGGCCCCTACAGACCAGGTAGATGCTCCAAATCAACTCGTTACCTGCATGACAGACAGCTGTCGGCAATGGTCACCTGTATGAAAGACACCTGTCCACAGACTCAGTGAATCAGTCAGACTCTAACCTCTACAAAATGGCCAAGAGCAAGGAGCTGTCTAAGGATGTCAGGGACAAGATCATACACCTGCACAAGGCTGGAATGGGCTACAAAACCATCAGTAAGACGCTGGGCGAGAAGGAGACAACTGTTGGTGCCATAGTAAGAAAATGGAAGAAGTACAAAATGACTGTCAATCGACAAAGATCTGGGGCTCCACGCAAAATCTCACCTCGTGGGGTATCCTTGATCATGAGGAAGGTTAGAAATCAGCCTACAACTACAAGGGGGGAACTTGTCA
This sequence comes from Microcaecilia unicolor, assembly GCF_901765095.1. Classification (NCBI taxonomy): domain Eukaryota; kingdom Metazoa; phylum Chordata; class Amphibia; order Gymnophiona; family Siphonopidae; genus Microcaecilia; species Microcaecilia unicolor. The sequence goes on along the minus strand of NW_021963097.1, from coordinate 80,523 downwards.
ATGATCTCAAGGCAGCTGGGACCACTGTCACCACGAAAACCATTGGTAACACATTACGACATAACGGATTGCAATCCTGCAGTGCCCGCAAGGTCCCCCTGCTCCGGAAGGCACATGTGACGGCCCGTCTGAAGTTTGCCAGTGAACACCTGGATGATGCCGAGAGTGATTGGGAGAAGGTGCTGTGGTCAGATGAGACAAAAATTGAGCTCTTTGGCATGAACTCAACTCGCCGTGTTTGGAGGAAGAGAAATGCTGCCTATGACCCAAAGAACACCGTCCCCACTGTCAAGCATGGAGGTGGAAATGTTATGTTTTGGGGGTGTTTCTCTGCTAAGGGCACAGGACTACTTCACCGCATCAATGGGAGAATGGATGGGGCCATGTACCGTACAATTCTGAGTGACAACCTCCTTCCCTCCGCCAGGGCCTTAAAAATGGGTCGTGGCTGGGTCTTCCAGCACGACAATGACCCAAAACATACAGCCAAGGCAACAAAGGAGTGGCTCAGGAAGAAGCACATTAGGGTCATGGAGTGGCCTAGCCAGTCACCAGACCTTAATCCCATTGAAAACTTATGGAGGGAGCTGAAGCTGCGAGTTGCCAAGCGACAGCCCAGAACTCTTAATGATTTAGAGATGATCTGCAAAGAGGAGTGGACCAAAATTCCTCCTGACATGTGTGCAAACCTCATCATCAACTACAGAAGACGTCTGACCGCTGTGCTTGCCAACAAGGGTTTTGCCACCAAGTATTAGGTCTTGTTTGCCAGAGGGATTAAATACTTATTTCCCTCTGCAGAATGCAAATAAATTCATATACTTTCCACAATGTGATTTTCCGGATTTAATTTGTGATGTGCTATCTCTCACTGTTACCAATAACCTACCCTTCAATTATGGGCTGCTCATGTCTTTGTCAGTGGGCAAACTTACAAAATCAGCAAGGGATCAAATACTTATTTCCCCCACTGTATATGCTCCATGCCAATACTAACTGTGCTTCATCGCATGTAATATACGTTATTACATGCCCGTGTGGTTTATGTTATGTGGGACAAACTTCACGGAATTTAAGAACTCGGTTAATTGAACACCGACATTGCATACATACGGGTAAAGTGCATGAGCCCATGGTCACACATTGTTTGAAATATCAACATCAATTTTCGGCGTTAAAGTGCATTGCATTAGAACAAATTAAAATAACAGAAAGGAAGGGAGACATCAGACGAATGTTAAGACAAAGAGAACAACGGTGGATATTTAATTTACAGACTGTTATTCCCAAAGGTTTAAATGTGGCGATTGAGTGGAAAGCGTTTCTTTGAATAGTGCTCCGTCTGATTGGATGGAAATGAGATGACGTCAGACGCTGAGTATTTAAACTTTCCACGGGTATAGAGAAGCTGTCCGCCATTTTCTGTTCCAGTGAGATTGGAGACGGAGATATTTTACAGGCTTGGGATTGTGTACAGTGTGAAAGATTCCCCTGAAGCAGCTACTATATCTAGCGAAACAGGGCTTCCCTGTCGGGACCTTTCGAATGTCAAAAGAACATATTGAATACGGCTGGACTTTCTAAGCATTCTTACATTGAGATAAGTACTCTTGCCAAGCTTGAATGTATTTGAAAACAGTGTCTCTTATGCATCTGTTTGTTGGGACTAGAAATTTATAAGTCATTTAGTGGAGTTTTTTTTGTGACCCATGACTGATAAGGCCTCCTCATTATACAAAAGGCTTGTCCTTTAAGAACGAGGATCAGCCGAGTGACCAGAGGTCTTTTTTTCTCCACTTTGTTGTTACATCAATAGTTTCCCGCAAACACGTTGCATAACGGGTAGGAGAGTGTCAGTATTATTGGTAATTGAAATCACCCATTATTATCCTGTTCCCCAGTTTGTTAGCCTCCCTAATTTCTGATAACATTTCTACATCTATCAGTTCATCCTGGCCAGGTGGATGGTAGTACACTCCTATCACTATCCTTTCCCCCTTTACACATGGAATTTCAATCCAATAGGGATTCCAAGATATATTTCACGTCCTGTAATAGTTTATTTGATTCATGGCCCTCCTTAGCATACAATGCTACCCCTCCACCAATTCGATACAATGCTACCCCTCCACCAATTCGATCAACCCTATCACTGCAATATAATCTATATCTTGATATGACAGTGTCCCATTGATTATCCTCTTTCCACCAAGTCTCAGAAATGCCTATTATATCTATTTTTTTTTCATTTAGTACAATATATTCTCTCCCATTTTATTTCTTAGGCTTCTGGCATTCACATATAGATATTTCAAACTATATATTTGTTGTTCCTATTTACATCTTGCTCAGCAGTTGACAGTGATAATGTGCAATCTTGAAAATCTGTCTGCTCTAACATCTAATGTTGTAGCCAAGTGAATAACCAGACAAATACCTACAGTCAGGTTATGTTTATCTATCTTCTGAAAGGCATCTTGGCAGTTGTTAATGTTTTCACTTGCCTTCTAACCAACAGCCTGATGGAAAATTAAAAGAGAGAGAGAGAGAGAGAGAGAGAGAGAGACACTAAGGGCTATTGACAGTCTTGAGTTTTTAAATTATTCAATGAGAAATATTTAAATGCTAAAGAAGAAGAGAGAAGTTATTGGAGCGGCAGTAACTGCTAATGCTTTGATGGGAGAGTCAGATGGGGTTTTTTTTTTACATTCTACTATGTTCTTCCAAGTGCTGCATCTACTAATTTGCCCCTCCTCTTCCTTCTCACATCTGTCACAGATGTAATTAATGAACTTGCTTGGAGCTAGGCTTTCTTCTCCACACTTCTGCAGGCATGAATGCCAGATACTAAAACAACGTTTGAATAAAATGCAGCAAACTTGAATGCCGTGGACTTAAGGGAGGAGGGAGGCAGGTCGGCAAATGCCTATTAATATCCTAGCTAGGCAGAAGCATTAAGGATGGGTAAAACTGTCTAAAATCCTGAAGTATCCCTAGTCATGCAGGAATTTGTAACTGAACTGGGATCAGCACTCTTTAATGATGCAGCCTTCCAAAACTAAGTACAGCTCTTTTCATGTCAGTTCATCTTTTTTATTACACTGTAAAACTTCCATTTAATATCACTCAGCAGACTGCATTAAAATTGATTTTCTGCCCATTTGTGGGTTTGCATTAACAGCAAAAGGAAGCACTGGTTCTTTAAATGTTCCTCTGGTATCTATATCCAAACATTGGCACATTTTCTTTCAGAAAGTTGACCTTTGAGATGACAACCCTTCCTCTTTTGCTGGTCCCCTGTGGCTTCCTTGTATTATAGAATTTGAAAATTTTAACATTTCTGGGGTAGACTCAGTAAATGGCTCCTAAATAATTGGCATGGAACAAAACCTGCTGAAGCGTTATTCTATAAGTCACACCTATAGTTTACAGAATAACACTTAAGCATTATGGTTACATGTAAATTTATGTACGACCATTTGCACCACCTAAAACATAATGTAACGTGGTAATATAGTAGGTGATGGCAGAAAAAGACCTGTACGGTCCATCCAGTCTGCCCAAGATAAACTCATATGTGCTACTTTATATGTATACCTGACCTTGATTTGTAACTATCATTTTCAGGACAGATCGTAGAAGTCTGCCCAGTACTAGCCCCGCCTCCCAACCACCGGTGCTGCCACCCAATCACCACCAAGCTTCTGAGGATCCATTCCTTCTGAATAGGATTCCTTTATGTTTATCCCATGCATTTTTGAATTCTGTTACCGTTTTCATCTCCACCACCTCCCGTGGGAGAGCATTCCAAGTATCCACCACTCTCTCCGTGAAAAAATACTTCCTGACATTTTTTCTTGAGTCTGCCCCCCTTCAACCTCATTTCATGTCCTCTAGTTCTACTGCCTTCCCATCTCCGGAACAGGTTCGTTTACGGATTAATACCTTTCAAATATTTGAACGTCTGTATCATATCACCCCTGTTTCTTCTTTCCCCCAGGGTATACATGCTCAGGTCAGCAAGTCTCTCCTCATACGTTTTGTAATGCAAATCCCATACCATTTTTGTAGCTTTTCTTTGCACCGCTTCAATTTTTCTTACATCCTTAGCAAGATACGGCCTCCAAAACTGAACACAATACTCCAGGTGGGGCCTCACCACGACTTGTACAGGGGCATCAATACCTCCTTTCTTCTGCTGGTCACACCTCTCTCTATACAGCCTAGCAACCTTCTGGCTATGGCCACCACCTTGTCACACTGTTTTGTCGCCTTCAGATCCTCAGATTCTATCACCCCAAGATCCCTCTTCTCATCTGTACATATCAGACTCTCTCCACCTAACATACGTCTCCCGTGGATTTCTACTCCCTAAGTGCATCACTTTTCATTTCTTTGCATTGAATTTTAATTGCCAAAACTTAGACCATTGTTCTGGCTTCTGCAGATCCTTTTTCATGTTTTCCACTCCCTCCTGGGTGTCCACTATGTAACAAATCTTGGTATCATCCGCAAAAAAGGCAAACTTTACCTTCTAACCCTTTGGCAATGTCACTCACAAATATATTGAACAGAATTGGCCCCAACACCGATCCCTGAGGCACTCCACTACTCACCTTTCCCTCATCTGAGTGAATTCCATTAACCACCACCCTCTGGCATCTGTCCATCAACCAGTTCCTAATCCAGTTCACCACGTTGGGTCCTATCTTCAGCCTGTCAAGTTTATTCAAGAGCCTCCTGTGGGGAACCGTGTCAAAAGCTTTGCTGAAATCTAAGTAGATTATGTCTATAGCATGTTCCTGATTCAATTCTCTGGTCACCCAGTAAAAGAATTCAATGAGATTCGTTTGGCACGATTTACCTTTGGTAAAACCATGTTGTCTCGGATCTTGCAACTTATTGGCTTCCAGGAAATTCACTCTCCTTTCCTTCAGCATCGCTTCCATTACTTTTCCAATAATCAAAGTGAGGCTTGTAGTTTCCAGCTTCTACCTTATCACCACTTTTGTGACGAGGGACCACATCCACTCTTCTCCAGTCCCACGGAACCTCTACCTTCTCCAAGGATTTATTAAACAAATTTTTAAGAGGACTTGCCAGAGCTCCCTCAATATCCTGGGGTGGATCCCGTCTGGTCCCATGGCTTTGTCAACCTTTAGATTTTCAAGTTGTTCATACACACTCACTTCCATGAACGGTGTTATATCCGCTCCATTCTCATATGTACTTTTGCCAATCAATCGTGGTCCTTCTCCAGGATTTTCTTGAGTGAAAACAGAACAAAAGTATTTGTTTAGCAAATTTGCTTTTCCTTCATCATTATCCACATAGGGGTTCGCAGCATCTTTCAGTCTCACAATTCCATTTTTAGTCTACTACACGAAGTGGCAACCGGAGGATTAAAGTGCTACTAGTGGGCAGAGTAGGGTCCCAGCCCGGGAGCAATGGGATTGGAGCCAGGGAGAGCTCAGTCCCAGGTCCAGGGTGGATCTAGAAAGGGATCACCGCTGAAGGAGGGTCAGACAGGTGGATCTAGAAAGGGAGCACTGCTGGAGGAGGGTCAGACAGTAAGGGGTCTGAGCCCACAGGAGATAATTTGATTGAGAGAGGAGAAAACAGCCTTTTAGACTTAACACTGCCTCCCAGGATAAGCATGGACAGGAGAAACTGTCTATATAAATAGCCCTGAAATACCTCTGAACATATACTCCTGAAGAAAGTGATACAGGTATTCCCCATGGAATGACAGAAGTTGGACATTAAGTTATAATAGAATGCTATAATCAATTTGTGTTGCAAGTAAATCTAACTGCCATCTGCTTGTTGCGGAAGTTATAATAAAAATTGAGTTTGTTGTTAAGTCTTTAGAGTGCTGTGTGGTTCCTGGACTGAAGAGCTGAGTGAAACCCAGACATGGGAAAAGTGTCTCCCAACCCCCCCCCCCCCCCCCCCCCCGGATCACTATTCCAGACCATTGTCTCACTCCCCGCATGACTGCAAGTGGACTGGAATTGAGATGTGTGATAAAAGTGGCCCACGTGGAAGCGAAGACTGTGAGGTTTAAAGTGAGAGAGATAGTGAACTTCTTTTGTGGCCTGGGTCCAGAACCATTGGAGCCGACTCTGTGGGTGCTGTGGGTGCTTGAGCACCCCCCAACATTGAGAAAATTCCTTGTATGTGTCAAGGGAGGGGTCATTTCCATTGGGCTTAGCACCCCCAATAATTTTGAAAAGTTGGCTCCTATGTCCAGAACTACAACTGGGTGAGACCCAATTACATAAGTAGAGAGAAAATTGCAATTTTTGTGAAAATGCATGGGCCCCCTATAAGCAATATATCCAAATAGGTTCATTTTGAACATTATTGGAACATCAACCATTTGTAACTTTCCTCAGGTGCTGACCTGTCTGTCTGTACCTGAAGCAAACTCCTCCAAAGTAAAGCAAATTCTGACCTTTTAAATTCCAAACTTCTCAACTTTCTGGCTATAGGTGAGATACCTGATATTCTCTTTAATTTAATGCTTATTGCTTAATTAATTAATTTTGCCCTGTGAAACCTCTTATTTTCTTTCTTTCTCTTCCTGCCAAGCTCTGATAGAGAGGGAGGCTGCATTGCATTGTATTGCATTTTACATTGTTGAAACTGATATAATTATTGGGAATATCTGGATTTATATTACAACAAGGAAAGTTTTTTATATTCTAGGGCAATTGTGAAAGTTAAATCATTTGAAAATTCTTTGACCAGACTGTACCAATTCTGGTCCCATCCAGAGAATTGCCTTGGTAACAGCATTTAGCTGACCCATTGGTTCCCACGAATGGGATGCAAGCATACCAGGCTATAATCTATTTAGGAAGGATAGAGAGGGTCATAAAGGTGGAGGAGTAGCTCTGTATGTGAGGAATGATATCATGGCAACTGAAATGACAGGGACCTGGGGAAAAGAAGAAGCGATATGGATCACCTTAAAAAGAAAGGATAGAACCTCTGTCCACATGGGTGTTGTCTACAGACCCCCAACACAATTAGAGGAACTAGATAAAGATCTGATCGCAGATATTCAAAAATTAGGAAAGAAAAAAGAGGTTCTGTTGATGGGAGATTTCAATCTGCCGGATGTAGATTGGAAGGTTCCGTCTGCCAAATCGGAAAGAAGTAGAGAGATCGTGGATGATTTCCAAAGTGCTCTGCTCAGACAGATGGTGACGGAACCCATGAGGGAGGGAGCGATGCTGGATCTGGTGCTCACAAATGGGGATAGTGTGTCAAATGTCCGAGTGGGTGCACACCTGGGAAGCAGTGACCATCAAACGGTTTGGTTTGATATAACGGCTGAAGTGGAGGGCGGCCACTCTAAACTCAAAGTCCTGGATTTCAAGTGTGCTGACTTTAGTAAAATGGGGGAATACCTGAGGAAGGAGATGATGGGCTGGGAGGATGAACATGAAGTGGAAGGGCAGTGGTCCAGGCTGAAAGAAGTAATAAATAGGGCCACAGACCTTTATGTAAGGAGAGTAAATAAAAGCAAGAGAAAAAGGAAACCGATATGGTTCTCCAAGCAAGTGGCTGAGAAAATAAAGGCTAAAGAGTTAGCGTTCCAGAAATATAGAAAATCTCAAGAAGAGGAACATGGGGAGGAATACCGGATGAAACTGAAAGAAGCCAAGAGAGAGGTACGTCTGGCGAAGGTGCAAGTGGAAGAACAAATGGCTAGAAATGTAAGGAGGGGCAACAAAAATGTCTTCAGGTATATTAATGAAAGCAGAATGACTAAAAAGGGAATTGTGAGACTAAAAGATACAGCGAACCGCTATGTAGATAATGATGAAGAAAAAGCCAATTTGCTAAATAGATACTTTTGTTCTGTTTTCACTGAAGAAAATCCTGGAGAAGGACCGCGAGGGACTGGCAAAGTACACCTGAGAATGGAATGGATATAGCACCGTTCACGGAAGAGAGTGTGTATCAACAACTTGGAAAGCTAAAGGAGGACAAAGCCATGGGATCGGACGGGATCCACCCCAGAATATTGAGGGAGCTCAGAGAGGTTCTGGCGGGTCCTCTTAAAGATTTGTTTAATAAATCCTTGGCAACAGGAGAGGTTCCGAGGGACTGGAGAACGGCGGAGGTGGTCCCTCTTCACAAAAGTGGTGATAGGGAAGAAGCTGGAAACTACAGGCCGGTAAGCCTCACTTCGGTTATTGGAAAAGTAATGGAAGCCATGCTGAAGGAAAGGATAGTGAATTTCCTAGAAGCCAATAAGTTGCAAGATCCGAGACAACATGGTTTTACCAGAGGGAAATCATGTCAAATGAATCTCATTGAATTCTTTGATTGGGTAACTGGAGAATTGAATCATCGACGTGCTATAGACCTAATCTACTTAGATTTTAGCAAAGCTTTTGACACGGTTCCCCACAGGAGGGTCTTAAATAAACTAGATGGGCTGAAGATAGGTCCCGAAGTGGTGAACTGGATTAGGAACTGGTTGACGGACAGACGACAGAGGGTGGTGGTAAATGGAGTTCGCTCGGAGGGTTAGAAGGTAAAGTTTGCCTATTTGCGGATGATACTAAGATTTGCAACAGGGTGGACACCCTGGAGGGAGTGGAAAGCATGAAAAGGGATCTGAGGAAGCTAGAAGAATGGTCTAAGGTTTGGCAATTAAAATTCAATGCAAAGAAATGCAAAGTGATGCATTTAGGGAGAGTTGGGACAGCAGCCAGCCAATGAGAGTCCATCTTCAGGGAGATGGGTATTCTAGGATGTCAGCCGGCCAATAGAAGGAAGCAGCAGGAACAGCTAGGGGCTGGGGGTGGAACCAAGCCTGAGTGTTTCCCACAGATGTGTTTGATGGACCCTTGTCTTCCTTGCATTTTTGGTAAGTCACCATTACTTTTATGCTTTACATTTCAGTACTGCCCCCTTCCCCAATTTCTTGCCAGTAAAATGTCATTTGAAAAAGAAACATGGCCCAGCTTTCATACACACAAAGAAGCTATGTAAGCTGGTATACTTTTTTTTTGTGCTCCATCTTCCCTGCCTTGCTTTTCCCCCTACTCCTACTTGCGATAATGAAGAACCGGCAGGTCCAGACCTCCCGTTAAAATTTCCACGGTAAAGGTAGGGACTGCTTTTGTGCATAGGGTCGGAAACCGTAGTGCATCGCATTGCATGCACATTATAATAGTAATTAGCTCATTATAATAGCTTTGCATTCCATTTTTGTTAGCTGCTACCGTGACAGGAAAATGGCTCGGAGAACCCTTTTGTGCATGTCCCAGTTTACTACTTGCGCGCTAAACCGGCTAGAACTAGTTTAAAAACCACATTGCTGGCTCGTTAAGTTTAGTGCATCTGGTCCTTAGTTCCTTGAACCCATCCAGGACTCTGTTCCAAGGGCCCCATTAGGGGTACAGGCAACCAAACACCTCGTGTACTCCGCATCACTAACATTTGTTAACCCCTAACTCTTCCCAAACTTTCACTCAACAACCAGAATCATTTCTCTCTGCAAGTTATCCAAGAACCATCCCCTTGGGCTGGATCCTTTACCACCCACAACTCCAGAGCCTTCTCCTTAGAGCAGTGGCGTAGCCAGTCAGCCAATTTTGGGTGGGCCTGAACCCAAAGTGGGCGGGCACAAAATTTTCTCTCTAACCCCCTCCCCCAGCATTTCCCAACTCAAAAGATAAATACTTTAGCTGATGAACATCCCCAAGCTCTGTCACCTGAAAACTTCCACCAAAGATGGCCAGAATTTATTTTTACCAAGCTTGGTCGGAAGCAACAACTCCTTGAGCCAACGATAGCGGCACCCCATGCATGCTTAGTTGTCAGTGGCTCAAGGATGCTGCCCCCATTTGCCAAGCTCAGCAGAAGGGATTTCTGGCCACCTTCAGTGGAGGTCCTCAGCTAGCAGGGCTTGGGGATCCCCACCAGCTACAGCAAGGGTCAGGGCTGCTGTTAGCCATGCTGGGGCCCAGGGCAGAAAATAAAGAAGCCCTCTCCTCTTTAATCTCCCCATCTGCCCTTACAGTCTCACACTGACAGACCATCACCAAATACAGAACAAGGGATTACAAATTAGAAATAAAAATATGTAGACAAAAATTGAACTGAGAACCTCAACATTTAGTGCAACACTGGAGAAATAAAAACAAAAATGCATTTCCTTTTCTACTGAACACAATAAAACTGAACATATTCCATTTAAAACATTCAAAATAAAATTATTTTTCTACCTTTTGTTGTCTGGACATTTTATTTTTCTATCATGTTGGTTTCAGTTTCTCCTTCCCACTTTCCCATCGTCTTCTGCTAATTCTTCAAGCAACTGTTGTCCATTTGTCTTTTCTCTCCTCTCGTTCCATTTCCTCACTACAACTGCTTCTGAAATATTGATCTTTCCATTTTAGCTCTTTCCTTTCTGTTTTTTGTTTTTTTCTGCCTCTCTCCACTCAAATTTAACCCTCTTTCTAAACTTTTTCCTCCTTTTTACTTTTCAGATATCTATCAAATTTTCATCTCCTTTCACCCACTAGCTCACCTATATCCAAACTCATTCCTTCCCAGCCTTCCATTCCCTTCCATCTTCAATCTACGCACCATTACCATATTTCTACCACCTGTAATCACTATCCTCTCATTTATTTCATTACCATCTCCCCTCTCTCTTTATTCTCTCTTCACTCTCATAGCCTGACATCTCCCTTTTACCCCCTCCCCCTCCCTCCATTGTCCTGCATTTCTCTCTCTTATCCATTGTCCAGCATATCTCCCTTCTGCCCCTGGATCCAATATCTCCCTCTTCCCCCTCTCTTGTGCAGCATCTTTCTTTCCCTTTGCTCCACCTCTATGTCCAACATCTCTCCCATATTGTCCACTATCTCTTTCTTTCTTTCTTTCTTTCTTTCTTTCTTTCTTTCTTTCTTTCTTTTTTCTCTCTCTCTCTCCCTGCCTTGAGCCCCTGGTCTAACATCTTTTTCTCTCCCCTCCAGCCGTGTTCAATATTTCCCTCTCTCATCTCTCACTCCCTTCCCTCCACTGTCATGTCCAACATTTTTTTCCTCTATCGTCCTTTGCCACTCCTCTGCAGCCTTTCCCTTCCCACCATAGCCATATCAAACAATTCTCCCTCTCTTTTCCTCCTGCATCTCTCCCTCCCCCAAGTCAAACAATTATTTCTCCACCCCACCGTTTCACTCACTCGCCTCTCTCCACCCCACCCCTCTCATGGGCAGGCCCAGGGCAAGGGCACTGATGCCCAACCAGTTTCTCCTCCTGGCCACTGCTGTAGTGTGGCGGCCTTGAGGAATTGCTGTAAGGCAGTTTTAATGCCCTTCCCTTCCTCTCTCTCCACCCCTGCGTCCCACCGCGCCTGCAACGAAAATGGTTGTCCTCCCCGCTGGCGCTACCTCGGCCCCTGCACGCTACCCTGCCTCTGTCCCTGCCTGCATTCTTTTCTTCGATCGTCGCGTCGCCGGCAGCGCTGCCATTCACTCAGGCAGCTCCGCTCCCCTCTGCTGCGTCCATCCGGCTTTCTGACGCACTTCCTGTTTACTTAGGGCCAGATGGACGCGGCAGAGGGGAGCGTAGCTGCCTGAGTGAATGGCAGCACTGCCGGCAACACAACGATCGAAGAAAAGAATGCAGGCAGGGACAGAGGCAGGGTAGCGTGCAGGGGCCGAGGCAGCGCTGGCGGGGAGGACAACCATTTTTGTTGCAGCGCGCGACGTGCAAGGGATGTTGGGTGGGCCTGGAGGGAAAGTGGGTGGGCCTGGGCCCGTCCAGGCCCACCCGTGGCTATGCCCCTGCCTTAGAGACTCTGGAGAGTTCTACATTCCATCACTTAGTAATCCCCATTTTAATGAGGGATTACATTTACAAGTGAAACAATATTCTTTCAGTTTTATCTCTGATTCTCAATCCACCACAAATAAGAGAAATCATACCTTACCTGTATCGAATAATCAATAATTCATTCCACTTAAATATGCAGTCATCTTCCCCAAAGTACAGCGAGGCTTTTGTTTTCCTTTTTTGGGCTTTGGAAAAGAATACTGCATTAATCCCGGGACAGCAGAACATCAGAGGGGGGAGGAGGGAAGGAGGAAGAAGAGGTGTTAGTTACCCAGCTCCGGACTTTTGGCAGTGTCTCCCAAATGGTGCTCTCTTCCGACAGCATGGCATCCCAAAGGAGATTGCTCTGGACTTTAAAGGCAGTGGTACAATTAAATATGGGTTACATCTTTAGCAAACTGCAAGTGTTGAGCCTGGCTCTGATATCCTGGTCTCAGTAGCCCCAACACCCTAAACCCACTTTAGATTTTTTTTTTTTTGGCATCTTCAGATGTAGTTTAGCGCTTCAGTTAAAATGAACATTTTATCTACCTACCAAAGGCTTAACTACGATTTCCAAATCAAAACACCATAACACTGATCTGTGGGGCTGCTTCACAAAACTTTAATGCCAGCTCCGAGCTGGCATTAGGTTTGCAGCGGTAATGGTGCCCTGGCTAAGCAAGCTGCTGTCTGAGCATCGAAGGGAAAAGCAAAACGAGGTAATTTATATCATTTTGACTACATTTGCATTTAATTTGTGCTGGTTCTTTGCGAGCTCACTGTTCCCTGCGCTAGAGCCCTCTCAGCATCCTACATTAGCAAATGTGGATGCTAGTCTGGCACTAATGACCTCTAGTGCCCGTGTAACCCGAGTCTCACCTGGGTTAACTCTAGACCCAAGCCACAGAGGAACGCTCTCACACTGCTTCAATTCCACAGCTTATGCTCACTCTCAGTGGACTGGACACTTTCTTCCATTCTCCTTTGCAGTGAAACTGGGATGGGTGATGGTCCGAAATAACAGTTGGGGTCTTTGGGAGACACTTATCTAATTCTGGGTTCCGCTCAACTCTTCAGTCCACTCCAGGAGGTTTAATGAGAACTTGAACTTTTATTTGCAACTTCAGCAACTGGCAAACTCTTGATTCAATGATCCTCAACAGAGTCACTGAATTAGATGCTCCTATAACCCAAGGTCAGACTTCAATCGCTGTGGGGGATATTTTTCCCCTACACCTTTCAAGAGTATTCACCAGGAATAGTTCCTTCCCGGCTATACACATAGGCCCAACTTCTCTATGTTTATCCTGCAACCAGATGTAAGCCCAAGACTGACTTCCCCCTTGACACACTCTGTTCCCACCGAGACCTGCATAAGTGTCTCATGTAGTTCCCAACAGTATATCAGCCAGGACTCAGATAAGTGCCGGTGGCCTGACAAAGTCTAGTTAGACCTATATATTCAATGCTGCTATCCATACATGGCCCAGCATTGAATATCAGGAACTATTGAATTTTGCTGGGTGGATATCTGATTCTACAAAGGGTGGAAGGGAAAGAAAGGGTAAGGGATTTGGATTTAGTTCACACGTTTTCCATAGTAGCTTAAGGTAATGTACATTCAGGTATGTCTCTGGAGAGCTTACAATCTAAGGGGCTAATGCAGAAGCATATGGTTGCCATGAGGTGTACATGCATGTTACTGGGTGCACAATGCACAAAGGGGTTCAGCACAGAAGTTAACATGCTAAGTACATATGGGTGCCTTGAATATTAAAAGCATGATAATGAGCCCATCAGGTATTCCACAACAATGCACAGAAGTGAACGGCTAAATGGCAGATGACGTTTAATGTGAGCAAGTGCAAGGTGATGCATGTGGGAAAAAAGAATCCGAATTATAGCTACGTCATGCAAGGTGCCACATTAGGAGTTACGGACCAAGAAATGGATCTGGGTGTCGTCGTCAATAATACACTGAAATCTTCTGCTCAGTGTGCTGCTGCGGCTCGGAAAGCAAATAGAATGTTGGGTATTATTAGGAAAGGTATGGAAAACAGGTGTGAGGATGTTATAATGCCGTTATATCGCTCCATGGTGTGACCGCACCTTGAGTATTGTGTTCAATTCTGGTCGCCGCATCTCAAGAAAGATATAATGGAATTGGAAAAGGTGCAGCGAAGGGCGACTAAAATGATAGCGGGGATGGGACGACTTCCCTATGAAGAAAGGCTAAGGAGGCTAGGACTATTGAGCTTGGAGAAGAGACGGTTGAGGGGAGACATGATAGAGGTATATAAAATAATGAGTGGAGTGGAACAGGTGGATATGAAGCATCTGTTCATGCTTTTCAAAAATACTAGGACTAGGGGGCATGTGATGAAACTACAGTGTAGTAAATTTAAAACAAATTGGAGAAAATGTTTCTTCACCCAACGCGTAATTAAACTCTGGAATTCGTTGCCGGAGAATGTGGTGAAGGCGGTTAGCTTGGCAGAGTTTAAAAAGGGGTTAGACGGTTTCCTAAAGGACAAGTCCATAAACCGCTACTAAATGGACTTGGGAAAAATCCACAATTCCAGGAATAACATGCATAGAATGTTTGTACGTTTGGGAAGCTTGCCAGGTGCCCTTGGCCTGGATTGGCCGCTGTCGTAGACAGGATGCTGGGCTCGATGGACCCTTGGTCTTTCCCAGTGTGGCATTACTTATGTACTTATGTACAATGCAAAAAAATTATCTCCAGGCCCAGAGTACCGTAGAACATTTAGTTATAAAGTTATAGAACTAAATTCAGTAAATGGGGATCAAAAAATGGCACTGGAAAAGATCCACATGGAGCGCTATTCTATAAATGGCGCTCTGAGTTGGGCACCATTTATTATAGAATAGCACTTAGAGCCAATTTCCACGCCAAACTTTGGGCACAACAACTGAAACTCGGTGTTAATCTTGGTGCGTAATTTAGACATGGATCCCTGGTATTCAGTAACATTGTGTGCATCTTTAGTGAACATCCCTGACACACCCATGCCCCTCCCATGGCCATGTTCTCTTTTGAGTTGCGCACTGTAAGATTTGCATGCAAATCTTTATAGAATAGTTCTTAGCAAGATGTGTGTGCAAATCCAAAATATTGTCGACTAACACCAGCAATTGATTACTAGTACACAATTAGTGGCGCTAATTAGCTCAGCCATTTAGTTGCATGCACATGTCACGATAGCATGCAATTTGTGCTTGGAAATTTGCATGCCATTTCTAGAATCTGGGGGATAATGCCAGCTTTAACATTTAATGCCAATTTTTTTTTCCTGTGACCATAACAGGGGCCTGCATTTTAAAAGACAGAAAGGGAGGTAACAGCTCTGTGTGCATGTCCGAACAAATCAAAACACCAGCACACGTCTAGCCATGAATTGGAATGTTGTTCTGTGCATATATATATATATATTAGTTTGGCAAAAATTTTATGTGCAAGAAATTTTTGTAAGCTAATATTTATGAGCAGAGCAACATCCTGGTTCATGTGCAGATGTGTTCTGGCATTTCCATTTTGTTCAGACTTGCTTGCATGCAGTGAAGCTGCGGTCACGACAGAACCTTTGTGTTCATGGGTCTGGAAGGCTTTCTATGCACTTTGAATTTAAATCTCATTAGCTTATTACATCACTTACTCCTACGGGGATTCTACGCAAAATGTTTGAAAATTCTGTAAAGTTCTGTGCTGTTTATTTGTACTGTTTTTGCACAGAATTTCCCCACACTAAAGCCTGAAATTTCCACCTATTACCCTCTTCCTCCAGGCTTCCCCACCCTCCCCAATGGCACACTCACCTTTATCTGCTCCCCCTCCCACTCTCCCCATTGACACATTCACCTCTGTCTGCTCCCCCTCCCACCCTCCAATGGCATATTCACCTTTCTCTGAACCCTCCCCAATTGCACATTCATATGTCTCTGCCCCCTCCCACATTCACCAATGGCTCTTTCACATTTCTCCCCCCCCCCTTCAATGTATTACTGGAGCTGGATCTCCCCCTCCCCAGCAGAGATTGCCTGTTTAGACATGACTGCATATGTGAACCGCGGGACCCCTGCAGTTCATGTAAATAGTCTGGTCCAAATCTGCAGAGGAAGAGGAAGTGACCCGATGTGCAGGAGTTCACTTCCTCCTTTTCCTGCCACACGATCTTTGCAGGGGGAGTGGGGGGAGAGACCCAATGCCGACATCAAGCAGAATTCTGCACAATAAGGGCCCGATTCTATATATGTTGCCTAAAATTAGCATGTGTTAGGCAATTACACATAAGCGTATTCTAAATACTGTGCATAAAACTATGCAAGGTATTTAGAATACACTTAGGTGTACTTCATGTGACTAAATCTACACACGTCTATTTACACCAATGAAAAGCTGGTGTAAATCCCTGCACATAGATCTATGCACACTGGCCCATATTTTAAAACAATGCATGTAGGTTTTGGAACACCCACAAAATACCCATTTCCACATCCCTAAGCATGCCTTCTTTTGCCTGCGTGCATTAGAATTTAGGCGCAGTACATTACAGAATACGCTTAGCAATATACGCGCATAAATTCTAAATTTTGCCAATTAGTGCTCGTTATTGCTTGTTAAGAGCTGTTAACAATGCTTAACAGCTTGTTAAAACAATTATTCTACACACATAGTTATAGAATATGCCTATATTTTCACACGGAACCGCTCGTAACCCTAAGCGCGTTACATAGAATCTGGGGGTAATTGCAGAATTCTGCATATTCTGTGGGGCAGTGGAATTCTGCGCAAATTCTGTGTTGCGTAGTTGCACAGAATTCCCCCAGGAGTAACTGCTGCATTTTCTTTTCTCACTAATTTCATGGTAGAACCCATACCCTCAGCCATTGGCATGTGACTCTGCCCTATGGCTTTCAGCATCGACCCCCTAAGTTTGCACCTGAGGTAATGGAAGGTTGAGGGACTTGCCCAAGTTTGCATGGATTGACAGTAGGTTTGAACCCTGGCTTCTTTGGTTTATAGCTAGCTGCTCTTTTAGGCTACTCCTCAGAGGCTGGAGGCAAAACTAGCAGGCATTTGTCAATGCTAACGATGCAGTTTTGTTTAGACTGTATATTTAATAGCTGCTGAGCCCGTGCCTGTAAAACAGCAACATTCGTTTTGTGAATGAACAATGTCTCACAGCTGCTGGGACTATGGTAGGAAAACAACAATATCTGTTTTGTGGCTTCACTGCTGCTGGGAATATACTTGAAAGGTAGCAGTATTTGTTTTTGTTTCAGAGCTACTGTGACTGTGCTTGAAAAGCAGCAGCAATATATATGTAGAGAGGACTTTGTTCCAGAAGCATTGTTGGTAGTGATTTGAGATTATAACATTCATTTATACAAAGTGCCTTCATCTGTACCGATTTGTGGGAACTAAGCTGTATCCAGGCAAGGTAAAGAAAAAAGAGGGGTCAGAACACTGAAACGTGAAACATTCCAAGTAATGCAGTATTACTGGGGAATGTTCGGGACAGATGTACAGAGAGCATATCTGGGGGGATAATTTCTAACCGGGCGCATGTGAAAAAGACACCTATTTTATGCTTATTTATAAAAGTACCAGAACAAGCCCCAGTGTTCAAATGCACACACACACAAATTTCTATGTGCTCTAAGGCATTGCTAATATGAACAAATTATACACGTGGACTCACTTTTCATAAAATATGCATGTACGTGGCAAGTCTGCCCATTCTCCACTCAGACTATGCCCCCGGGAAGATTATGCACAGCTTGCTTGTAAGTACATGTTTTCTTGTCAGTACACATAAGCATACAGCCACACAGATCTATTGAAGACCTTTTTTGTGTTAAAAAAAAGGCTTGACATACAGAACATTAAAAAAAAAAATTATACCCATAACCAAGTCTTCCTTGGGCTCTTGGGATATAATCTCAGCATACACTGATTCTTATAGATTATCTTTTGTGCATGGGGGAAATTTCTTTTTCTTCATACATGTAAGTACATGTAAGTACATAAGTGTTGCCATACTGTGTCGGACCAAAGGTCCATCAAGCCCAGCATTCTGTTTCCAACTGTGGCAAATCCAGGTCACAAGTACCTGGCAAGAACCCAAAACAGTACAATATATTTTATGCTGCTTATCCCAGAAATAAGCAGTGGATTTTCCCAAGTCCATTGTAATAATGGCTTATGGACTTATCTTTTAGAAAGCTATCCAAACCTTTTATAAAATCCACTAAGTTAACTGCTTTTACTACATTCTCTGGCAATAAATTCCAGAGTTAAATTACACGTTGAGCGAAGAATTATTTTCTCCAATTTGTTTTAAATTTACTACTTTGTAGCATCATTGCATGCCCCCTAGTCCTAGTATTTTTGGAAAGCATAAACAAGTGATTCATGTCTACTTGTTCCACTCCACTCAGTATTTTATATACCTCTATCATATCAAGACCTTTATGGTGCCAATTTTCAAGCAATGTTCCCTTTAAGGATTGATGGGTTGTGAGCCAAACTTTTAAAGGTCCCTTTTACAAAGTAGTGGTAAGCACTAATGCGTGCTTACCGCACGCTAAAAAGGCAGTACCTTGGTATGTGCTCAGGTATCCCCCAGTAGTTCTGGGATTGGCGTGCACCAATCCTGTGCTAAAATATAAAATATTTTTTAGTGCAGGGGAATGTTTGAAGGCGGAGAGTAGGTCTGCCTTGTGCTAATCGAGTAGCATGGGTAAGTCACCATGCGCTGCCCGATTAGCGCGGGAGCCCTTACCACCTAGTAAACAGCTGGTGATAAGGTCTCACACACTAATAGCCACACGCAAATTG
This sequence comes from Microcaecilia unicolor, assembly GCF_901765095.1. NCBI lineage: Eukaryota > Metazoa > Chordata > Amphibia > Gymnophiona > Siphonopidae > Microcaecilia > Microcaecilia unicolor. The sequence goes on along the minus strand of NW_021963097.1, from coordinate 61,808 downwards.
GGAAATTAGCGTACAGCCATTAAGGGGAAAATTGAAATTACGACCATTTTACAACCACACTAAAAGTGGCCTCAGCGTGTGGGAAACCCACGTGCTAAAAATAGTTCAGGCCACGTTTTAGAGCAGCTTTCTACAAGGGCCCCTAAATATATTGAGTAGAAATCTCTGTTAGAACATAAGACATCCAGTCCCCTGACCCTCGCTGACACAGATTCAGGGGGGCTAGAGATCCAGTTGGTCTCTAGTCCCCCTGCCCCCCTAGCATTCCTGAGATGTCCCTGGTGGCCAAGTGGGCCGCGGTCAATCCCCTCCGAACCTGGTGGTCTAGCGGCCCTTCCCCACCCCCTACCTTAGGTTGGAGGAGGGAGGTGGCCTCCCTCCTCTTCCATCGGCGCCACCTGCAAAATGGTGGTGCCCAGCCCTGCCTAGTGCATCCTGGGATGCGCTGGGTTGGGCTTCACACCATATAAGAGAGTTTTTCCCTTATATGGTGTGAAGCCCCGCCCAGCACATCACATGATATACTGGGCAGGGCTGGGTGCCCCAAAAGGTAGGGGGTGGGGGTATTGACTGCATCCCACTGGGCCACCAGGGACATCTCAGGAAAGCTGGGGGGGGGGGTCGGGGGGACATCTACCTGTGTCGGGGGGAGGTCAGGTGGACCAGATGTCTGCCGGACCTCCAGCCCCCGATTCGCCTGCCTCGGGGCAGGGGTAGTTGAGGTCTGGTGGTCCCATGAACCTCCAGCCCCTGTGTTTGACAGGTCTGGACTTTTGACAGCTGAGACCTGTCAAACAAGTGCTGGAGGATTGTGAATGAGCGCATGCTCAGGCACAATCCTCCCGCACTTCTACCCCATGATCAGAGAGAACTGCGTGCTTAAATTTGCATTCAATTATCTCTTATCATAGGTCTGGAAAAGCCCCGTGCTGTTCCAGCGCGGGGCTTTTGATCATCTGCCTATGAGTTAAACAAACAGCTCTCGATCTCTCCCTTTCCACTTCCACTCCCAGTGAATGCACTACTTGTATTTGTACTATGCATGCTGCCTTCTTAGAGGTTTGAGGGAAGTGATGAAACCATTTGAGATTAAGTGCCCTGTTTTCTAAGCCGCGTTATAGGCACGTTAGCTTCTTTAATGTGCATTAAACATGTATACGCGTTAACTGTGTAGGCACCTACAACATCCCTATAGGCACCTACATGGTTAACGTGAGCGCTAATTGTAGGCACGTTAAAAATGCTAATGCACCTCTTCTCCTAACCTCTCTCTCTTAGAATCCAATAAGAAATTGTTTAATATTTTGTTAGCTGTTGCTTTACACTTAATTGTTTCAAACTGGAAAAATAATGTACATCTCAATTATAATGAATGGTGAAGTGTGTGTGATTAGGAAATATGAAACTATTCTAGCCCATGAGCACCATTGTGTTCAATCTGTCTTGAAGACCTGGGCTCGTTTAGATTCATTTTGTTGGACTCCTAATAGCACTACCTGATAATTGTATAATTGCTGTTTTGCTATGGGTATTGTCATGGTATGTTGTTCTGTCTTTTCATTTTTGTTTCTTTCTTTGCCATGGATTATTGTTACTTTTGGTTTTTTAATTTTTGTTTTGTGTTATGCTTGAAAACCTTAATAAAAATATGAAGGAAAAAAAATGCTAATGCACCTTAGTAAACAAGGCCCTAAATATTTCTCCTACACAGATGAAGTCATCCTCCTATTTCCATGGTGTGACCTACTCTCAGTATACTCGCTGGTGAACGAGGTCTTTGACTCGCTATTTATCTGCTTCTGTTCTCTGGATTTGAAGATCAACCCAGATAAGACCAGTATCTTGTGGGTAGAGAGGAGTGGCCTAGTGTTTACAGCAGTGTTCTTGACATTCAAATCGCACTGCTGCTGCTTGTGGCATTGGGCAAGTCACTTAACCCTTGTCTGAAGTATAAACTTAGATTGTGAGCCCTTTAGGGACAGTGAAATAGCCAGTGTACCTGAATGTAACTCACCTTGAGCTACTACTAAAAAAGGTGTGAGCAAAATCTAAATAAATAAACTTACCTAGCATGCTGCCCAAGCTAGCAGGAGCCACAGTAACCCTGAGGAAGGAGATAAAGCTGCTAGACTCTCATATAACAACAGCACAAATGTTTTTTTCAGACTGAAATTTCTTTGTCATATCAAATATCTGTTGGATACAAAACATTTTCAGATTGTTGTGCAAGCCCTGGTCCTGACCACCCTGGACCTAGGTCTTCCAGACAAATTAGTAAAGAAGTTACAGGTTGTTGAAAATGCGGCCGATGGTGCGAACATGCCACCCTATTCCTGATACAACTGCACCGGCCCTCCTGCAAAGTGAGAGTGGAATTTAAGTTACTAACTTTAACTTTCAAAGGTCTTTATGGCCTGTCCCCAGGTTATCTACAAAAATTCATGCAAATTTATCAACCCAGGAGAACTCTCAGATCTTTTAATGACATCAGATTGGTACTACCTAATAACCAAGCCTGCCATCTGAAATGGACATTTAACATTACTCTACTGGGAAGTGGCATGGAGCTATGGAACTCTCTACCATTAGAGATCATAAGTACATAAGTACATAAGCACTGCCACGCTGGGAAAAGACCAAAGGTCCATCAAGCCCAGCACTCCGTCTCTGACAGCGGCCAATCCAGGACCCAAGAACCTGGCAAAATCCCAAAATTTAATAACGATCAATGGACTTTTCCATCAGGAATCTGTCCAGACCCCCTCTAAACTCAGCAAGGCCAGCTGCCATCACTACCTTCTCCAGCAATGAGTTCCAGAGTCTAACCATGCGCTGAGTAAAGAAAACTTTCTCCAATTTGTTTTAAACCTACCACATTCTGATTTCATCTTGTGTCTCCTAGTTCTATTATTGTTTGAAAGCGTAAACAAACGCTTCACATCTGCCTGCTCAACCCCACTCAAAATTTTGTAGACCTCTATCATATCACCCCTCAGCCGCCTTTTCTCCAGGCTAAAGAGTCCTAGCCTTCTTAACCTCTCCTCATAAGGTAGTCGTCCCATCCCTTTTATCATTTTCATCGCCCTTCTCTGCACCTTCTCCAATTCCTTTATATCTTTTTTGAGATGAGGCAACCAGAACTGAACACACTACTCCAGGTGCTGTCGCACCATGGAGCGATATAACGGCATTATAACATCCTCATGCTTGTTTTCCATCCCTTTTCTAATAATACTCAACATTCTGTTCGCCTTCTTGGCCGCCGCAGCACATTGAGCGGAAGATTTCAACGTCCTATCCACGATGACTCCCAGATCCCTTTCTTGGTCTGTAACTCCTAAAGCGGAACCTTGCATGACATAGCCGTAATTTGGGTTCCTCCTTCCCACGTGCATCACTTTGCACTTGTCAACGTTGAACTTCATCTGCCATTTGGACACCCAATCCCCCAGTCTCACGAGGTCCTCTTGTAATCTTTCACACTCCTCCCGCGATGAGATGACCCTGAATAACTTTGTATCATCTGCGAATTTAATTACCTCACTAGTTACTCCCATCTCAAGGTCATTTATAAATATGTTAAAAAGCAGTGGTCCCAGCACAGACCCCTGCGGGACCCCACTAACTACCCTTCTCCATCGAGAATACTGACCATTCAACCCTACTCTCTGCTTCCTATCTTTTAACCAGCTCTTAATCCATAATAATACACTGCCTCCGATCCCATGACTCTCCAGTTTCCTTTGGAGTCTTTCATGAGGCACTTTGTCAAACGCCTTCTGAAAATCTAGATATACAATATGCACCGGCTCCCCTTTGTCCACATGTTTGTTCACCTCCTCGAAAAAATGCAGTAGATTTGTGAGGCAAGAATTCCCTTCACTAAATCCGTGCTGACTTTGTCTCAGTAGCCCATGCTTTTGTATGTGCTCCGTAATTTTATTCTTAATAATAGCCTCCACCATTTTTCCCAGCACCAACGTCAGATTCACTGGTCTATAATTTCCCGGATCTCCTCTGGAACTCTTTTTAAAAATCGGCGTTACATTGGCCACCCTCCAATCTTCCAGTGCCACACCTGATTTTAGGGATAAATTGCATATTACTAACAGTAGCTCCACAAGTTCATTTTTCATCTCTATTAATACTCTGGGATGAATACCATCCGGTCCCAGTGATTTACTACTTTTTAGTTTGCAGAACTGCCCCATTACATCCTCCAAGTTTACAAAGAAATCATTTAGTCTTTCTGGCTCGTCCGCTTCAAATACCTTCTCCGGCACGGTATCCCTCCCAAATCCTCCTCGGACTAATGTTGGACTACATGAACTTCCACTGACTAATGAAAACCTGGCTATTTTAAAAATATAATGGAATACCAATGGACCCTAACAAACAGACTTTATAACACTGGTAATACAGACTCTGGAGAACTAATATGAGGAAAGACTATGGTTTTATGGGGACAACATAGTGCTATACTAGATCTAATTAGCTTGAGGTTTATGTTGAGATGTTAGAGATAAGTGCTTGCGTACTATATTTGAACACTATACACACATTAGTAAATACATGCCAGTATGTTAAAACGTTTTCACTGTGTAACGATGTCTTTTAACTTGTATTGTTCTCCGCCTTGAACTTGATGGTTGAACAGATTATAACTGCCTAAATGAAATTCAATTAAATTATATGGGACCCATTTACTAAGGCACATAGGCGCCTACGCGTGTACAATGTGCATAAAAATAGAACTTCTGCCCAGCTACCGCATGCCCCGGGTGGTAATTCTAATTTTTATGTGCGTCCGATATGCGCAGCAGAAAATATTTTGTATTTTTTACCACATGGCGCTAACCGGGAGATAATTGGCAGTGTACACGCGCTGACAATTACCGCTCAGTTAATGCGTGAGACCTTACTGCTAAGTCAATGGGTGGCAGTAAGGTCTCGGGCCCAAAATGGATGCTTGCCAACAGGGCCGGTCTTAAGCCGAGGCGACCGTGGCGGCCGCATAGGGCCCCGCGCTTAGGGGGGCCCTGCGCGGCGCGCCTCAGTCAACCTCTTCCCACCGCAAGGATCTTTATTTTCCTTTTAACTTTACCCTCCGTCGCCGCCTCGCCGGAATCCGAGCGTCACTGAAAGCACTCCTCCTCTCCCGAGTCTCCCCCGACATCTCTAGCAGAACTGGAGCTCTTCCTGATTCGTTCATTCTCAGTGTCCCGCCCTCGAGGGCGGGACACTGAGAATGAACGAATCAGGAAGAGCTCCAGTTCTGCTGCGTTCTGCTAGAGACGTCGGGGAGACTCGGGAGAGGAGGAGCGCTTTTAGTGACGCTTGGATTCCGGCGATGGAGGCGGGTAAAGTAAAAAAAAACAAAAAACGAAGAGCCATCCTTGGTTGGGGGTTGAAAAAGAGGGCGCCAGGGCGGGCAGGCAGTTGAACGTGGGAGCGGGAGGGTAAGGGAGAGAGGACCTGGACATGGATGCCAGGCCTCAGGGAGAGAGGGTAATGGCTGGATAGGGATGATGAATGGAGGGGGCAAGGGAGAGGAGCATGGATGGGAGGGGGCTCAGGGAGAGAGGGGAATTGCTGGATAGGGATGATGAATGGAATGGAGGGGGCAGGGGAGAGGAGCATGGATGGGAGGGGGCTCAGGGAGAGAGGGGAATTGCTGGATAGGGATGATGAATGGAATGGAGGGGGCTCAGGGAGAGAAGGGAATTGCTGGATAGGGATGATGAATGGAATGGAGGGGGCAGGGGAGAGGAGCATGGATGGGAGGGCAGGGCTCAGGGAGAGAGGAGAAATTGCTGGACATGGAGGGCAGGGGAGAGAGGAGAAATGTTGGGCAGGAATGGAGGGAAGGAAAGAAAGGAAGGAGATGCACATGGAGATGGTAGACAGGACACATAAGGACACAGGAGGATGGTGGACATGGTGAGAGAAAAAATATCAAATGGAAAGAAGACACTGCATAAAACAGAAGACACTGGGACCAAAGCGAATAGAAAAAAACAAATGATCAGACAACAAAGGTAGAAAAAAGTATTTTATTCAGAATGTATTAATTGGAATATGTCAGCTTTTGGAAATGTGCATCTGTGATATTTTGCATGTTAATTTTTCTAGTATTGCTGCATGCTGAGTCTGACTTCTTGAGGTAACTTTCCAGTTTATTTTGCCTTCATATCTGTTGTGTCATGTGTTTTTCATGCGTGATCCAGGTGCAGTATCCTGCTAGCATGTAGCATTTGCAGCCCTTTTTGTTTTGTTTTTTTCACGAGGTAGTGTATTGGTGTTTTAGAGCCTGGTGTAATTACAGTGCTGTCTTTCCACGCATAAGGTTGTAGCTCGTCCTGTCCTTGGAATTAGTGCTGTTATGATTTGGTAAGGTTATGAGTGTGTTTTTGCACAAGTTTGTGTATAGTGTTTTGCAGTGGAGAGATTGTGTGTCCGCACCTCTGACCCCCCCCGGAACTACTAATTGTAGTGGACTTGAACTGAATAATTTCTGGGGGGGGGGGGGGGGTTCATGATAGCATTGTGCTTATTATTTCAATCAGTTTTTCTGTACAAGTTTAGCTTGGGCTGGGGGCGGGGCTAGGATGGGGCCCCACCAAATTGGTCTGCATAGGGCCCCGCACTTGCTAAGACCAGCCCTGCTTGCCAATTTTGATTTTGCCGCACATCTATTTTCAGCTTTAAAAAAGGCCTTTTTTGCAGGCACGCTGAAAAATGGACCTGCACACATCCAATACACACGCCTACACAAGCGAAGACCATTTTTCTGCGTGCCTTAGTAAAAGGGCTCCTATATCAGTATTCAACAAGACCTGCATAAGTGCCAGCGGCTAGCACATATCTGATAAAACCTGGATATTCAATGCCGGTGCCTGGACATGGCTCAGCATTGAATATTTGGGTCTAACATAGCCAGCGACAATCAGCACTTAAATAAACAGGTGACCATCACGAGTTGAATATTGACAGAGATAGGAAATGTCAACAACATACCAGCCGTTTCCTGTTGTTAAACTTAAAGATGGCCAAGAGAAATCCAAAAATTCATCTCATGTTGTCTTTCAAAAATAGTGCATAATTTTTGATGAGTGCACACTATCCAGCTTATAATTGAAAGAGAAAAACGCCTATATTGCGACCCAAATCGGGAGATGGGCGTCTTTCTCCCGTGGGCGCCCAAATCGGTATAATCGAAAGCCGATTTTGGGCGTTTCCAACTGCAATCCGTCGCGGACACGGGTAAAGTTGACGGGGGCGTGTTGGAGGCGTGGTGAAGGCGGAACTGGAGCGTGGTTATCGGCCGAGGAGAGATGGGCGTCTTTAGCTGATAATCGAAAAAAAGGCATTTTTACTGCGATTTTGGGTCACTTTTTTGGACCCTTTTTTTTCACGAACAGGTCCCAAAAAAGTGCCCCAACTGACCAGATGACCACTGGAAGGAATCGGGGATGACCTCCCCGAACTCCCCCAGTGGTCACTAACCCCCTCCCACCAAAAAAACCCCACTTTACAAACTTTTTTTCCAGCCTTTATGCAAGCCTCAAATGCCGTACCCACCTCTATGACAGCAGAATGTGTTCTATCCTGTGACAGTCTTTCCCTGGTTCTGATGTGGCTCTCGGGTGAGTGTGACACCTTTTCTGTTATGCGCACTGCAGAGTCACATCAGCAATGCATTGTGGGTGTAGGGTATTGGGCTCCGTGATTCCACTAGCTTGTGGCAAATGCTCACGATGTTGGTAGTTGGTAGGCACTACTCCCATGGTGCTTTTCCCCCTGCTTACTGGGTCAGAGTGTGCCCTGTTTTGTTTCCGGTAGTCCATGAGGTAGTGGCCATTTTTGTAAGCCAGTTTTAGATCCCTTTCACGTGTTAGCCACGTTACAGAACTTAGTTCTTCCCTTGAATGTGGCTGAAAGAGGGCATTGTATAGCATTCTGCCAGCTCTGACCTACTGCTCATCTCAGTACCAGGGAGACTCGTTGCCAGTGGGGCACAACCTCTGATCTGCAGTTAACTGTGAGTAAGCGTGCTTATTCCAATAAAGGACGTTTTCGGAGAGATTAGTCTTCAGGTGTGAACTGCTGTGCCAATGTTATATAGCAGCAACCACTCCTAGAGGCCTGCGTGTATGCAGGTCCCTGGAGCACTTTTAGTGGGTACCGCAGTGCACTTCAGCCAGGCGGACCCAGGCCCATCCCCCCCCTACCTGTAACACTTGTGCTGGTAAATGGGAGGCCTGCAAAACCCACTGTACCCACATGTAGGTGCCCCCTTCACCCCTAAGAGCTATGATAGTGTTGTACATTTGTGGGTAATGGGTTTTGGGAGAGGGGGGGTTGGGTGCTCAGCACCCGTGGTAAGGGAACTATGCATGTGGGAGCATTGTCTGAAGTCCACCGCACTGACCTCTAGGGTGCCCAGTTGGTGTCCTGGCATGTCAGGGGGGCGAGTGTACTACGAATCGTGGCCCCTCCCACGACCAAATGGCTCGGATTAGGACGTTTTTGAGCTGGGTGTTTTTAGTTTCCATTATCGCTAAAAAAAACAAACGCCCAGCTGAAAAATGTCCATTTTTTCGAAAATACGGTCTGTCCCGCCTCTTCACGTACCCGTTTTCGGACATAGACACCCATGGAGATAGGCGTTCACGTTCGATTATGCCCCTCCACGTGATAAGAATACATACTCTAATCACATACTGTCTGATATTCAAATTTCTTTTACCAGCCAGACACAGCCGCTGACCAGTTAAATAGTATATTGACATCTAACCGCTAATATTCAGTGAGAGATAACTGGTTATGTCTGCTGAATATTGTCGGTTAGCACCTAGCGCATAACTGGCTATATCATAAGACTTATCCAGTTAGGCACCGATATTCAGTACCTAACTGGATAAGTTTAACAGTCAAATAGGATTGCATCAATACCTGTCTTATATTTAACCACTAAACAGTTAATTGGTTAGTGCTGAATATTGGCATAGCTGATGAACTTTTTATCAGCTACCCCCCTCAGCAGGGCCGGTCTTAGGGCGAGGCGACCGAGGCGGCCGCATAGGGCCCCGCGCTCAAGGGGGCCCCGCGCGGCGCGCCTGGGGTCGCCCCGCCTGCCGCTCCCACCCCCCCCCGACGATCGATCGCACTTCTGTAAAAAAATTGAGAAGCGCCGAGTAGCAGGCAGCGCCTCGCGTCTGCCCTGCTAGTAAAAATCTCCTGCACGTCATTGGGCCGGCCTTCCCGCATTAAGTCCCGCCCTCCTCTGAGGTAATAGGCTCTTCCCGCATTAAGTCCCGCCCTCCTCTGAGGTAATAGCCTATTACCTCAGAGGAGGGCGGGACTTAATGCGGGAAGATCCTATTACCTCAGAGGAGGGCGGGACTTAATGCGGGAAGGCCGGCCCAACGACGTGCAGGAGATTTTTACTAGCAGGGCAGACGCGAGGCGCTGCCTGCTACTCGGCGCTTCTCAATTTTTTTTTTTTAAGTTAGTGGGTGCAGCAGGAGAACAGAGTTCTTAGGTGGGTCGGGTTGGGGGGGGACTCAGATGGGAGAAGGGTGTGGGATGGGGGTTCTCAGTTGGGGAAGGGGGTAAGGGGGACTCAGATGGGAGAAGGGTGTGGGATGGGGTTCTCAGTTGGGGGGAGGGGGTAAGGGGGACTCAGATGGGAGAAGGGTGTGGGATGGGGGTTCTCAGATGGGAGAAGGGGGCTGAAACTGGGGTTTGAGAAGGGGCCATATGGGAAATGGGGGCCATGCATGGGGCTGGTGGGAAAATGGGGCATGCGTGGGTCAGGTGGGGAGAATGGTTCTGGGGCTGAAAAGGGGGGCTCTAATACAAGGCATGTGGATGAAGGGGGCTTGAACTGGGGGCTGAAAAGGAGGGTAGGTGGGATAAGGGGGCTAGTACTGGGACTGGAGGCAGAAAAGGGGCCGGGGCTGAAACTGTGGGTACTGGGGGCTGAAAAGGAGATAGGGAGAAGTGGCTGGGGCTGAAGCTTGGGACTGGTGAGAGAAAGGGGCTGGGGACTGGGGTTGAAAATGGGGGCTGAAAAGGGGACAGGGAGGAGTGGTTGGGGGCTGAAGCTCGGGACTGGTGGGAGAAAAGGGCTGGGGCTGAAACGGGGGACTGGTGGGATAGTGGGGCTGGAACTGGGGGCTGAAAAAAGGGGCAGAGAGAGGGGCAGATCCTAGATGGAAGGGGGAGCGAGAGGGAGGGCAGACCCGGATGGATGGGAGAGGGAGGGCAAATGGTGGATTGAAGGGGCAGAGAGAAGGGGAAGACAGTGGATGGAAGGGATAGAAAGGGCAGACAGTGAATGGAAGGGGCAGAGATAGAGGGCAGATGTGCACGGAAGGGGCAGGGAGAGAGGGCAGACATTGGATGGAGGGGACAGCAGAGAGGGCAGACACTGGATGGCAGAGAGAGAGTGGACAGATGCTGGATGGAAGGAAGACAGTGAAAAGAAGACGAGGAAAGCAGAAACCAGAGACAACAAACTGTAAATAAAATATATATTTTTATTTTTTTGCTTTAGGATATTAGTATTGTAGCTGTGTTAATAAATGTTTATAATAGAACATGTAAATAAGGTAATCTTTTTATTGGACTAATTTTAATACATTTTGACAAACTTTCGGAGAACAAAGCCCCCTTCCTCAGGTCAGGATAGGATACTGTAACAGCTCTATACTGTATTGACCTGAGGACGGAGGTTTTGGCCTCTGAAAGCTAAATGTATTAGTCCAATAAAATGGTATTATTTTATTTTCTATATTTGTTTTATTTCTATTTGTTAATTTGTAAAGTGGTGATTGGTATTTGTTAGTTTTTTTTTTCAAATTTACATCTGTTGTCTTTATATTTTGCACAGTACTAGGGGACATTTTCTGCTTCTGTGGTGTTGTATTGTATGCAGAGTCTGGCATCTTGGGGGTTCAGTTTAATTTTTGTCTAAATAGAAAGTTTAAATATTACTACTTATTCTATAGTGGATTAGGGTGTATCTGTGTTTGTGAAAAAGACATGGTTTTCAGTTGGCATTGACTGTGCAGGATCGACAAGCCCTGGAGCTGGGGGCCTTGGAGCTCGGAGGGAGGGGTGGCCGGCTCTGGAGCTAGGGTGGGGGTGGAGCTAGGGTGGGGGCGGAGCTAGGGTGGGGCGGGGCTAGGGTGGGGCCCCGTCAAATTGGTCTGCATAGGGCCCTGCACTTGCTAAGACCGGCCCTGCCCCTCAGGATTATGAAAACGATAAAGGGGATGGGATGACTTCCCTATCAGGAAAGGCTAAAGTGGTTAGATATGAATCGCTTGTTTACTCTTTCCAAAAATAGTAGGAGTAGGGGGCACACAATGAAGCTACTAAGTAGTAAATTTAAAACAAATTGGAAAAAATATTTCTTTACTCAACAAGTAATTAAACCCTGGAATTCGTTACCAGAGAATGTGGTAAAAGCAGCTAGCTTAGCAGGGTTTTAAAAAGGTTTGGATAATTTCCTAAAAGAAAAGTCCATAAGCTATTATTAAGATGGACTTGGGAAAATCTATTGCTTATTTCTAGGATAAGCAGCATAAAATCTGTTTTGCTGTTCTGGGATCTTGCCAGGCATCTTGTGACCTGAATTGGCCACTGTTGCAGGATGCTGGGCTTGATGGACTTTCAGTCTGTCCCAGTACACAACGCTTATGTTCTTATATTCAATGCCTGTCACCGGAAAAGGCCCAGCATTGAATATCTGAGTTTTATACTGGTGGCGGATTATAAAAGCACTGCCTACTACTGGCTGAATATCGGGCCCATAGTAAGCACACTTATCCAAGCAGGTCTTGGTCAATATTCAGCTGGGGCCTGCATAATTCCCAGCTGGAGCTACTCTGGTTTTCTATTTATTTACTTATTTTATTTATTTTGACATTTCTATCCCACATTTTCCAATTTACATTGTTTCAATATGGCTTACAGACCAATAGAATTGTTACAATTGATGAAATTATCTGTTGATGAGGTAGAGATGTGAAATGATGATTAGTGAGAAAGATTGTTAGATGGAAAGATAGTTTGAGTTAGTGGCGAGAATCAGGTTAACAGGTTGCATTCTGGTTGATATGTCTAACAATGTGATATGTCAAATAACAATGTTTAAAATGAATATTCTGCTTAGGCTGTTGTATTTAGTTCAGGTACTTCCTGTGCTGATGCCTATAAAGTGTCTAGATGCATTTCAAGACAGATTGATTACGTTTATTTGGGAATAATAAGAGGCCTCGAAGTCCTAAAGGTACACTTTATAGCAGGGGTGTATCTGAACTTCAACGGTAGGGGGGGCCAGAGCCGAGGAGAGGGGGCACATTTTAGCCCCCCCTCCCCGGCGGCACTGACCCCCCCCCCCCCCCACTGAACACGAAGACGACGACGCCACCACTGCCCCCCCGCCCGACTACTTTAAACCCCCCCCCTCTCGCGGAAGACAGCTCCAACTACTTTGAAACCCCCCCTCCTCCCGCCGTCGCGCCTCACCTCCCTTTTGCTGGCGGGGGCTGGCCCGCCAGCCGAAGTCTCCGTCCTTCCTTCCGTCACTCTGCCGTCATGCCTCACTTCCCTTTGCTGGCGGGGGACCCCAACCCCCGCCAGCTGAAGTCTCCGTCCTTCCTTCGTTTGGGTTTGGTGGTTTCTGACGTCCTGCACGCTGCACGTTGTACGTGCGTGCGTGCAGGACGTCAGAAACCACCAATCTCAAACAAAGGAAGGAAGGAAGGACAGAGACTTCGGCTGGCGGGGGTTGGGGTCCCCTGCCAGCAAAGGGAGGTGAGGTGCAACAGCGGAGTGACGGCAGGAGGAGGGGGGTTGAGAGTGTCATTGGTAAGGGGGTCCAGGGGCAAATCTGCGGGGGCCAGGCCCCTGTGGCCCCATAGCAGATACGCCCCTGCTTTATAGGAAAAGGAAGAAAGGTTAGGGATTCCCAACTTATTCCTTTATCATCGATTGGCTTAAGTAAAGATTGAGGTGGAATGGTTTCAAAACAGTTCAGATTTATTATTTAGATATCTAGCTATCTAACAATACTTGCTAAACCACTCTAACCACCAGGGTGGAACAGAATGGCATACAGACTAAAATAACAGCAGGAAAGGAAAAGGAACTTGAATTGATGATAAGAAAGCAGTACAATCACACAAAGAGAGGTAAAAAGGAATGTGAGACCAGTGCTATTTAACATATTTATAAATGATCTGGAAAATGAAACGATGAGTGAGGTGATTAAATTTGCAGATGACACAAAACTATTTAAAATTGTAAAAACACATGTAGAGTGTGTAGAATTGCAGGGAGACCTTAGAAAACTGGAAGGTTGGGCATGCAAATAGCAGATGAAATTTAATGTGGACAAACGCCAAGTGATGCAAATTGGGAAGAATAATTTGATTCATAGTTACCTGATGCAGGGTTTACCTTAGAAGTCAGCACCCAAGAAAAAGATCTAGGTGTCATTGTAGACAATACGCTGAAATCTTCTGTCCAGTGTGCAGTAGCGGCAGCAAACAGGATGCAAGGAATTATTAAGAAAGGGATGCAAAATAAGAACAAGAATATTATAAATCCTCTGTATTGCTCGATGGTGCGATCTCACCTTGAGCATTGTGTTCAATTCTGGTGGTTCTATCTCAAATAAGATATAGCAGAATTAGAAAAGCTTCAAAAAAGAGCGGCTAAAATGATAAAGGGGATGGACCTCCTCTCATATACGGAAATGCTAAAGAGGTTAAGGCTCTTCAGCTTGGAAAAGAGAGTGCTGAAGGGGATTTGATTGAGATCGATAAAATCCTAAATGGTGTAGAACGGTTAGGAATGAATCAATTTTTCACTCCTTCAAAAAGTACAAAGGCCAGGGGACGCTGAATGAAATTACATGGAAATACTTTTAAAACAAATAGGAGGAAATATTTTTTTCACTTAAAGAATAATTAAGTTCTGGAACTCACTGCTGGAGGATGTGGTAACAGCGGTTAGCATATCTGGGTTTAAAAAAGGTTTGGTCAAGTTCTTGGAGGAAAAGTCTATAGTCTGTTATTGAGATGGACATGGGGGATGCCACTGCTTGCCCCGAATTGATAGCATGGAATGTTGCTACTAATTGGGTTTCTGACAGATTTGTGGCCTGGATTGTCCACTGCTGGAAGCAGGATACCGGGCTAGATAGACCATTGGTCTGACCCAATATGGCTATTCTTATGTTATTATGACCTTTGGGGGGTGTAGTTTGGTCAGAAAAGAGACAAAATGTGATGTGTGTGAGTATTTCATATAATATATGGGCTCATTCATAGAGAACATGTACATATTTACAGCTCTTTAGAGTATCTGTACATTTGCACATGGAAATTTGCATGCTGTTTGGGTTAGTTCTGGAAGCCTATTTTATAAGGACATATATATACCTATTCTGCCTTCTGACGTTGATTTTCTGTTTTAATGTTACCCCCATCAAGTTTGAAAATGAGCCAAAAAAGATTGGGGGCTCCTGAGAAATAAGCTTCCCTCCCCCAACAAAAAAAACAAACAAAACTGGCTTAAATGCATTTCTGTGCAAGAAGAAGTCCAGCTTCTGTAGCAAACAGAATGACTTTATAAAGTAAACAATCACTATGATTGCTTCTTTCAAACTGCCTCTCCCCCTTTCTCTACTCTCCTGATCAGGAACACACACAATCACGCCACATACATGTACAACATAGGCAAATACTCACAGACATACAATACATCAACATGCTGACATATACATACAAACACATATAGATATATACACACAACCAACACACAGAAGCTCACACACATATATGCTAAGAGGGACTGGAAATAATTTATAGACACAGAGAAACTCAACACAGACACATACATACCCACACAGATACATTCAACACACACACACATACACAGGTGAAAACCACATACCAACATGCAGCCACACATACAGACAACAAACACACACAAGTTCACACAACAGACACATATATAGGTTTACAGGCAGAGATACAGGCACAAACATACAACACAGTCAAATACATTCACAGACACAAGCATGATCCAAATACATTCCCCATCATTCACACATCCCCTTTCTATCACACCTCTATCCCTAACGGGCTGCCTTTTCTGCTGTGGAACCTAGCATCTGAACAGTATAACTTTCTTTCTTTTTTATTTTTAAAAATCTTTATTGAAACCAGCAAACTGCAAAAGTAGAATGACAATGGTATGGCAACAATCATAGAAAAACACAAAGCAGCCAGATCATAATGATTCAGTCAAGATTCAATGATCATATAAGATGTAACTTTCTTGATGGTTGTTATGTATGCTTACAGTTAGTAGCTCAACTGACTCCTCTGCTACAGATTGCTGGAAGTACTGCCAAGCAATGGCAGAGAAGCATGGCAATAGCTATTGTCATGAGACAGTGGCACCCTGTGATTAAACTGTAAAATGTTTTGATTATCACATAATTTAATTGTATTATTATTATTTCTAAACCAAAAGAATATTTGTGTGCTGCCCCATTCAAACCACCCCCTTCCCTATCTTACACACACACACCGGGGTTTGAAAGAATTCTATAAGCCATGCCTTGCATGCTTTCCCAACTTGCTGAAAGTGATGCCCATGAAATTTGTATTTATTTCCACAGCATTGCAGGCCAGTAAAGCAAATTTTATGATAAAATGGATGAACAATTTTGATCTAAGTTGCAAGGTTGTTTTGGATAAAAGAAGGGGAAAGAAAGAGATCTTGAGCTGTCCAATTATAACAGGTCTTCTCTCTTTTCCAGATGGAATAAGAAAATCAATAGAAAAGCTTGGCTTCATTAAATAATTATATCTGTCGATAACTTGATCAGCTCTATCTGCAGGTGCTCCGACATCCATTGGCTCCTTGTCTTTTTCAATGTAATTGCAATGTGTGTACTTTGAGATCACTGTTGCAAGTAGATGGGGTAAATTTGTCAAATATACTTTGCCAAGAAGAGCTACAATTCAAAGTAGCTGAAGTTGTCTGATTTTTCTAAGCTACTGCTCTTGGTATTGATGAATAGCATTGTAAGAGCCAAGCTTCAGCCCAGACAAGTGCCTGTGCTAATTCTCTTTGCTATTCTACTTTTATGGAAAGTTCAGTAGCGACATGAATGAATTGGCAAGCTCATCGATTGGGTTGCCCTACGCTCAGTGGAAGATTGCATTAGCTTGCATTCATTTTTTCGACTAAGCATGAGTTAGTATGTCTATCATTTTGTATAACAGCAGGATCTCAAAAAACCCTCAGGATGCAAACAGCAAGCTACCATTGATGGTTACTAAGAGGATCAATGTCTGTTCATTACCCTGTGTCGGAATAAGCTGCAGAATCCTCATTATATAAAAAGTTAGGACCAGCAAAATAGGTGGTGGATACATTGAATAGCTTCCTGATGAACGTGATGGATGTAAAACCACTAATGGAAATCAACAAAAACCAAGTGATAAGCAATAACCAGGAAGGTTTAAGGAACTCTAAAGGCACTGTCCGTAGTGAAGAAAGGAAAGCTAAGATATGACAAAAACTTTGACATACCTAGTAAATATCAATAAAATTAAAGAAAATAGCATTTTTCATTTAAAGGATAACTCAGAAAATGGGTGGAAGGGAGTTTCAAAGGAAATATGTTTTATTAGCAGGATTGTGGATACCAGGAATAATTTCCTAAAGGTGGAAATAACCAAAAACGTGATGGAGGGGGAAAAAAAGCATTGCGTGAAGAAACAAAAAAATTCAAAGAGCTGCTCCCAAAGTGAATATACAATCTTCACAAGCCACCCCCCTTAAAACATTTAGGTTGAACTATTAGCTTAAACCAGGACTCAACCAGCCTGTCAGATTTTCAGGATACCCACAATGAACAGGCATGAGATAACTGTTGATATAGTGAGGCAATGCAAGCTACTCCATGCCTAGTCACTGAAAATTGAACTTGCTGTGTCTCCTGAGGATTGGGTTGAGAAACCATACTTAGAAACATATGAGTTCAAGACAGTGATGAAAGCTTAGGCATTATACAGTATTTATATTATTGTAATACAGTATCCCTCAGATTCTATATAAATCACCCGCATTTGGATGCCCAGGGCAGATGCACAATCCAAATTAATTCGATAACAAGGCATCGATCAATAATTATGATAATCGTTAACAATTTGATTTGTACACGCATCTGCCCCAGTCACTGTTCTATAACATCTGTGCCTTAATTTTGTTGGGGCCCATTTACTATAGGATTGGCGCATGGCATCGGGCTTGTCTCCCGCCAATCTGGAACTAGTGCCAGCCCAATGAAGGTACTGGCGGTAATTCTGCCCTCAATGCATGCCATTTCTGGTGCTAGCAGTAATTAGGGGAAAATATTACCACAGCAGGTTACTCAGCAGTAATTGGGGAGTGCCATATGTTGCTCGGTTACTGCCAGGTAGCCCTCCGAAATGGCTGCTCAACAAGTGCAAACTTACTGCACGGTCATTTCATCTTTTTTTTTCCAATTTTCACCCATTGCAGTGTGCGGCTAAAATGGCTGCTGCCACCAGCGTAGACCCCTTTTACCACAGCTTAGTAAAAGGGCCCCATAGTGCATAACTCAAAAGTAGCCTGACTATGGGCAGATCAGGGGAGCTTTCCCAGATGTTAGGCACAAATTTATAGAATAATTTCATATCTGTTCCTAAGCTGAGTGCCAGCATTACACCAATTTTCAACAGGCATAACTACAGCACCAAACATTAGCTGTGAGATCCACGCTATGCTAGTATTATGCAAAGAGCATCTACCTTTTACAATATATTAGTTTAACACAGGTCTTTTCACTGCCTAACCTTTGACCCTATATGCTGAGTTACCAATGAGGATTATTAAGAAGTCACGAGTCATAAAGAGAACTGCTGCAAAGGAAATTTGAGGAATGAAAGCTCTATATATTAAGGGCATAGCCATCATCCCTATCTTTTTCGGGGGGTGGGGGGCAGGGGTGTACTGGGGAGGCAATGCATTTTCTTTCTGCTCTCCCCCTTCCCATCTTACTTTTGCTGATGGGTATGCCCAAGCCCCAGCAGCCAAGGAGATCCACTGCCTGAACTGCCACCTCTATGCTGCCTCAGTAGCAGTGGCGTAGCCAAAGGTGGTCCCAGGCCCACCCACTTTGGGCTCAGGCCCACCCAGTAGCAGCATACCTATGATGTGGCAGGCAGGGATCCCCAAGCCCCATCAGCCAAAAACTCCCAACAACTGCCTCTCCTGCATACCTTGTAAATAGCAGATCTTCGCCTGCAGTGAGCAGCGACTGATACATACTGCTCACACCGGTCCCACAGCCTTCCCTCTGATGTATTCCCGGAAACAGGAAGTTGCATCAATGGGGAGGTTGTGAGGCCAACATGAGCAGTGTGCATTAGTTGCTGCTTGCTTCAGGTGAAAAATCTAATATTTAAAAGGTATGCAGGGGAGGGGGGATGTTTGAGAGACTATATGGCATGCAGGCGAGAGAGGGAGACACCAAATCACTTGTGGGACAAGGAAGAGTTCTTCTGCCCACCCATCTTGGGCCCAGGCCCACCCAAAATTGGGTGTCTGGCTACGCCCCTGCTCAGTAGTGAGGAAGTCAGCAGCATGATTTCCAGATGCCAACACTGCACTCCCCATGCATTCACAAATTAAGCATGTGTGACGAGTGGTGGTGTCGGCAGCTGAAAGCATCTGCCAACTTCCTCGCTATTGAGGCTGCAGCGGGGTGAGAGGGGTGTTCAGACAGTGGATCTCTTCAGCTGGCAGGGCTTGGGCATCTCCACCAGCCATTAAATAGGTGCTGCCGTTTTGGAGGGGACCTGAGCCTAAAGTGTGGTGGGGCAAGCCCCAAGGACCCCGTATACAATGTCTCCTTTTACAGGAATTGCACTGGCTACCTAAAGCTGAGAGAATTAAATTGTAGGGGCCCTTTCCTGTGTGCTAAGCCCATTTCTAGCACTGCCACAAATTCAGCCTTTTTTCAATTATATCTTTCCTCTGGCCATGCTCTAATGTTAATATTAGTGCACAGCCACTGGGAAAAAAAGCATGCACAAAGGTTGTTCTGCATTTCATACCTGTGTAACTGCTGAGATTCCTGGCACTTATACTATGCACTATTCTGTAAAACAATGCATAAATGCATTAGTGCATAACTGAAAGGGTGGGACATGGCAAGGCTACACCTTACATGCATATCATGGAACATTTAAGCATGGACCCTTATGCCTGACATTGACCTAGCATAACTGTTGATGCCTGGGGAATCTTGCCCTTCCTGCTCCCTCTCTCGGCTGTCCTGTAACAGTTGCATTAACAGGCGGTAATCAGGTTGCAGTTAGTATGGAGTCAATTAGCACCTCCTATTTAAGAGTGGAGGAGTGGCCTAGTGGTTAGAACACCGGTCTTGCAATCCAGAGGTGGCTGGTTTAAATCCCACTGCTGCTCCTTGTGATCTTGGGCAAATCACTTAACCCTCCATTACCTCAGGTACAAACTTAGATTGTGAGCCCTCCTGGTACAGAGAAATATCCAGTGTACCTGAATGTAACTCACCTTGAGCTACCACTGAAAAAAGTGTGAGCAAAATCTAAATAAATTTAGGTGTATCAATGCCATCTTATGCTAATATATATGTAATGGTATTTTGGGGTACAGATGCCATTATAGAATTAGTGCTCAGCCCTCCGCATCAGCGCACTTATCTCAAGGCACCTAGTTTCAGAATTACCCCCTTTCCCCCTAATTCTATTAAAGTTGCCAAAAATTTGTGCGTGCAATTTAATTGAATAATGAGCTAATAAGTGCCAATAATTGTCACTAATTAGGTTTAATCAGCATTTACACACAAAGATGTAAGCACAGGATCTGCGTCTAAATTTTACGCACAAGGTAAAAAGTGCATGGAAATGGGAGGGTCATGGGCGGAACAGGGTCATTCTTAGCATTTACGCACATTGTTTGTAGAATAACAGGGGATATTAGGCACATACATTTGCACCACATTTCAGTTGGGGAGATTTGCTCTCTTATCCAGATTCTAGAAGGGAGATGATAAGAGAGGGATAGCTTAAGGGTACACCTGTAGATGCAAAACGTTGCCCTGAAATATGAAGCAGAGGTGCTTAAGAAGGAAAGTCTGTTAAAGCTGGGCAGTACTGTAAAAGGGAAACTGCAGTTTCAGTGCATAGACTTTGCATTAAGGCACTGCTGTGTGTGTGCGCTTGGTGTGTCAGAAAACCTGGACTGGAATACCACATAAGATATGTCGGCATTACCTTATGCTGTGCAAGCCCCTAAGAGTTATCCTAACAGAGGCTTCAAGGCCTACTTGGTATCAGCCTAAGACCTCTGGGAGAGCAGATCTGACATTCTCCCCTCATAGTCTGATCCCCTGGGAATGTCAGTGAAAGACAGGATGTCTCCTAACACTCCTAAAACAGACCAGAATCTGAACAGGGAAACAATAAAAAAAATACCACTATGCTAGTTCACTGGAATTCACACTTCCTTGGTGAATCAGGAGACATAGGATCAAAGCAAACCAAATTATTTAGGCGGGTATGTGGAAAAAGCCACATTAGGGAATCGTACAGCGGAAGAGTTGTGTTATGTCCATTCCGTACTTTAGTTTTGTTGTGTTGCAGAGATTAGGCATTTAAGTTGGATCGGTAGGGTATGCCTTTTTAAACAGGTTAGTTTTTAGTGTTTTCCGGAAGTTTAGGTGGTCGTATGTCGTTTTCAAGGCTTTTGGTAATGCGTTCCAAAGTTGTGTGCTTATGTAGGAAAAACTGGATGCGTAAGTTGATTTGTATTTAAGTCCTTTGCAGCTTGGGTAGTGCAGATTCAGATATGCTCGTGTTGATTTGGATGTGTTTCTAGCTGGTAGGTCGATCAAGTCTATCATGTATCCTGGGGCTTCACCGTAGATAATTTTGTGAACCAGGGTGCAGATTTTGAAAGCAATGCGTTCTTTGATTAGGAGCCAGTGTAGTTTTTGGTGGAGGGGTTTTGCGCTTTCGTATTGCGTTTTTCCAAATATAAGCCTAGCTTGCCATGTTTTGAGTGGTCTGAATTTTCTTTAAGGTTTGTTCTTTGCATCCCGCATAGATTCCATTGCAGTAGTCAACGTGGCTTACTACTATTGATTGTATCAGGATGCGAAATGTTTCCCTTGGGAAAATTGTTTTCACGCGTTTGAGTTTCCACATTGAGTGGAACATTTTCTTTGTTGTGGATTTCACTTGGCTTGCTAGTGTTAAGTTGCGGTCCATTGTAATGCCAAGGATTTTCAGGCTGTCTGAGATGGAGAGGGTGTAATCTGGGGTGTTGATACTTGTGGGGTTGCCGCGTTGTGCTGGGATGAGAGGATGAGGCAATGTGTTTTTTCTTTATTGAGTTTTAATTGAAATGCATTTGCCCATGAGTCCATGATGTTCAAGCTGAGCTTGATTTCGTTGGTGATTTCTGTCAGTTTAGTTTTGTAAGGAATGTATATTGTGACATTGTCTGCATAGATGAAAGGGTTAAGGCCTTGGTTGGATAAGGACTTGGCTAGTGGGGTCATCATTAGGTTGAAGAGGATCGGTGATAGCGGTGATCCTTGTGGTACTCCACATTCTGCTTTCCACAGTGATGATATGTTTAATTTTGATTTTACTTGATATGTTCTTGTGGTTAGGAAACCCTTGATCCAGCTAAGTCTATTTCCACCAATCCTGAAGTTGTCTAGTAATCTTATTAGTATATTATGGTTTACCATGTCGAATGCACTAGACATGTCGAATTGGAGGAGAAGGATGTTATTGCCTATTGCTACTTCCTGATTGAATTTGGCTAGTAGAGTGAGTAGTACTGTTTCTGTGCTGTGGAGGGGGCGAAATTCTGACTGTGATTCATGAGCAAACTGCAAAAAAACTATAGGGGGTTACTTTTTTATTTTTTTTTGCCTCACCCTGTAGATAC
This sequence comes from Microcaecilia unicolor, assembly GCF_901765095.1. NCBI lineage: Eukaryota > Metazoa > Chordata > Amphibia > Gymnophiona > Siphonopidae > Microcaecilia > Microcaecilia unicolor. The sequence goes on along the minus strand of NW_021963097.1, from coordinate 39,743 downwards.
AAATAAATGTTCCTTATCAGTAATGGTCTTTATCAATAAACTCAAAACAACAATGTGCTTTTCTTATTTGGAAAAACTTCACTCCTCCAATTAGCATATCCATGTAGCTGCAATATGTGACCATATATATCTTTGAGTTAGACAGGCCACCCACACAAGCAGCTGGAATTTCAGAGGAATACTTCTATTCTCTGGAACTATACAGGGTGCTGTTCAACCCAGACAACAGCCTGATTCTGAACAGGTGGTTGTTGGTGGAAAAAGGCTAATGTTGAACATGAGGTAAGGAAGAGAGAGTTGGGAAGCTACTGGGCATAAGGTACCAAAGGGAAATCGTGCCAAACGAATCTCATTGAGTTCTTTGATTGGGTGACAGGAGAATTGAATCAGGGACGAGCTATGGACGTAATCTACTTAGATTTCAGCAAAGCTTTTGACACGGTTCCCCACAGGAGGCTCTTAAATAAACTGGAAGGGCTGAAGATAGGACCCGAAGTGGTGAACTGGATTAGGAACTGGTTGACGGACAGAAGCCAGAGGGTGGTGGTGAATGGAATTCGCTCGGAGGAGGGAAAGGTGAGTAGTGGTGTACCTCAGGGATCGGTGCTGGGACCGATTCTGTTCAATATATTTGTGAGTGACATTGCCGAAGGGTTAGAAGGTAAAGTTTGCCTATTTGCAGATGATACTACGATCTGCAACAGAGTGGACACCCGGGAGGGAGTGGAAAACATGAAAAAGGATCTGAGGAAGCTAGAAGAATGGTCTAAGGTTTGGCAATTAAAATTCAATGCGAAGAAATGCAAAGTGATGCACTTAGGGAATAGAAACCCTCGGGAGATGTATGCGTTAGGCGGGGAGAATCTGATAGTTTCGGACGGGGAAAGGGATCTTGGGGTGATAGTATCTGAGGATCTGAAGGCGACGAAACAGTGTGACAAGGCGGTGGCCGTAGCTAGAAGGTTGTTAGGCTGTATAGAGAGAGGTGTGACCAGCAGAAGAAAGGAGGTGTTGATGCCCCTGTATAAGTCGTTGGTGAGGCCCCACCTAGAGTATTGTGTTCAGTTTTGGAGGCCGTACCTTGCGAAGGATGTAAAAAGAATTGAAGCGGTGGAAAGAAAAGCTACGAGAATGGTAAGGGATTTGCGTTACAAGACGTATGAGGAGAGACTTGATGACCTGAACATGTATACTCTGGAAGAAAGGAGAAACAGGGGTGATATGATACAGACGTTCAAATATTTGAAAAGTATTAATCCGCAAACGAACCTTTTCCGGAGGTGCGAAGGCAGTACAACGAGAGGACATGAAATGAGATTGAAGGGGGGCAGATTCAAGAAAAATGTCAGGAAGTATTTTTTCACGGAGAGAGTAGTGGATGCTTGGAGTGCCCTCCCGCGGGAGGTGGTGGAAATGAAAACGGTAACAGAATTCAAACACGCGTGGGATAAATATAAAGGAATCCTATTCAGAAGGAATGGCTCCTAAGGAGCTTTGCCGAGATTGGGTGGCAGAGCCAGCCGGTGGTGGGAGGCGAGGATAGTGCTGGGCAGACTTATACGGTCTGTGCCAGAGCCAGTGGTAGGAGGCGGGGCTGGTGGTTGGGAGGCGGGGATAGTGCTGGACAGACTTATACGGTCTGTGCCCTGAAGAGGACAGGTACAAATCAAAGTAGGATATACACAAAAAGTAGCACATATGAGTTTGTCTTGTTGGGCAGACTGGATGGACCATGCAGGTCTTTTTCTGCCGTCATTTACTATGTTACTATGTAAGGATGGAAGAGAGACAAAGCTGCTAGGAAATGGGTGAGGGGAGAAAAGTGGGGATTCAAGACATGCAGTGAGGACAGGAGTGAAATAGTGGGGGGCATGAAAGAGTGGGATGCAGGGGAAGGTGTGGAGGGGAGAGAAAGGGGAACGTTGGGTATAGCATGAGGCAAAAGATAAAGAAGTATGCTGGGCAGAGGGGGAGAGAGAGAGAGAGAGAGAGAGAGATGTACTGGAGTTTTATCTCCTCCTAGGAAGAGAACCTTGTGCTGGAGCAGCCACTAAGTTGAGAAGGGAATGATGTAATTCTGAATATTTACCACCAGCACAGGAAAAGGAGGTCTGAATACTTATAAGGGTGTCAGAATAGCCTAATGGTTAGTTCAGTGGGCTGGGAACTGGTTCAATTCTCATTGCTTCTTGTGACCCTGGCCAAGACCCCACCCTTCCACTGCCCCAAGTAGCGAATTTAAATTGTGAACCCACTAGGGACAGGGAATTTACAGTACCTGTAAACTGCTTTGATTGTACCACAGAAAGGCAGTATATCAAAAATCAAACAAAGAATACAACAGTGCACTTTGAGAAGAATGGAAACCTTGTAATGATTTTACATTAAGTTTACAAGAAATTAATAAAGCAAAAATCTGGTCCCCTGGATTTTGCTGTCAGTGGTCACATGAACCACTCATAGCTTTTGTATCATCCCCTTCTCCATTGATTAAGTCTTTTAATAGAGGCTTCTGATCAGTGCGTTTTTTTCTAGCAAAAAAGGTGCTGGTACTCAAACGCTAGGCCACCATTCAGTGTATGTGTGTGTGTGTGTGTGTGTGTGTGTGGGGGGGGGGGGGGTGATCACTGAGGGACTCATCCCACAATAGCCAGGCCCCTGCAACCAGTCACAGAATCTATGACAAGGCAGAATTGGTGTGTAGAGCCTGAGCTGTTTCATTAAAACTTGGGATCCAAGGGTCAATATTAGCAGGCAATGAAAAAGGTGCACCCCTTTTTCATTAGCAGGCAATGAAAAAGGTGCACTCAGCACCCCCAAGTACCCCCCCTAAAAAAAGCCCTGATTCTGACACCATGTCCCATTAGCAGGGCTGCAGTCCAGCATGAGGTGCTCAGGGCAGAAACTAAGCTGTATGCCCAGCTGGTGACAGATGTCCTCAAGCTCTTCCTCAATGACATTACTCAGCTTTGCCAAGAGGGAAATTATACTGCTGGGGCCACAGGCTCATGCCTTCTATCCCCAGACCAGCCCAAACCAATGGCACAAACTGTAAGGCTATCACAGAACCAGAACAGAATCTTTTCTAGAGACTGCAGTGACAGAGAGGCAGCTTGCTATCTAACATAGCCTCATTCCTATTAGAAGATTGAGCGGACTCAGTGGGGGTCCTTCTTTTGATACGTAACTTATTCAGATTTAATAAACAGTTCAGTTTTCTGCACACTAAGTCAACAGATGGGGCTATAATGTGAAATAAATGCTGCTTTAAGGGCAGAGAACTCTGACTTACTAATGACATAGGCATGCTGAAATCACTAATTCAAGCTTTTCCCATTAACTTCACTATAAGATTTTCATGCTGATTTCACAGTCTGAAGTGGAGCAATATTAAGCCAGATGTGCTCAGAATTTCTCTCAGATACAAAATAAGGCAATTCCCTTAGTATAGCTGGCTTCAAAGAGTGTGAAAGCTCGTCAGTGAGTCGATGATTCCATATACCATTTTCTGCTTGTAAAGAATGTTTTACACACAGAAACAGAGAAAAATGAAGGCCTATCCACTCTGCCAAGCCATGCTATCTCCTATCCCTTCATTTCTGTGGGGGAGGTCTCCTAAAAGGAGAATATCACCCTGGTGAAGTAGAAAGTAATCCTGTAGCCTAGAAGCCTACTAGGGGATGCAATATCCTCTCGCACCGAGGATGTGTCTCCAGGAGCTTCTACCCAGGACAGAAAGGTTAGGACAGCTGTTGCAGTTGATGATTCGATCATTAGGCATGTTGACAGCTGGGTGGCTGATGGACATCAGGATCTCTTGGTCTTGTCCCTCCCTGGTGCAAAGGTGATGTACTTCACATGTCACCTAGATAGATTTTAGATAGTGCTGGGGAGGAGCCATTTGTTTTGGTACATGTGGGTACCAATGACATAGCAAAATGTGGGAAGGAGGCTCTGGAAGCCAAATTTAGGCTCTTGGGTAGAAAACTGAAATCCAGATCCTCCAAGGTAGCATTTTCAGAAATGTTCCCCGTTCCATGTGCAGGGCCTAAAAGTCATGCAGAGCTCCGAAGTCTCAATGCATAGTTGAGACGATGGTGCAGAGATGAGGGATTTAGATTTGTTAGGATAGAACCAGGCTGCTAGCACTAACATTTAAAAAGGAGATAGGGCAGCTTTTAAACTAAAATGAGGTGGGGGCGCTCAGGGGTGCGTGGTTTGGAATGGAGTATTGTTGAAGGATACTATTGAAACAGGACATTTATTAGAGACTCCCAACAGAGAGGTTTCAACAATGGTGAAAGAAAACCAGGAGTATTTAAGGAGAGAGCAAGGTAAAGGATGAACAATGTCCCCATCAATTTCTAAGTAGCTTGTAGACGCAAGGGGAAAAACACAATTTGAAGTGTCTGTACAAATGCTAGAAGCCTAAAAAATAAGAATAGAGAGTTAGAATATATAGCATTAAATGAATAGGCATCTCAGAGACCTGGTGGAAGAAAGACAATCAATAGGACACTGTGTTAACAGGGTATAAATCATATCGCAATGATAATGTGGATCAAATTCTGGGGGAGAGGGGTGAGTTGCACTATATGTTAAAGAGGGGATTGAGTCCAACAAAAAAAACATTCAACATGAAACAGATGGCAGCTTGGAATTCTTATGCATAGAAATTCCATATGTGAAGGAAAGGAGTATTCTGGTAGGGCTATACTACCATCTGCCAGGACAGATGAAGAAATGTCTATAGAAATTAGGAAAGATGGCGAATTGAGCAACAGGATAATAATGGGTGATTTCAATTACCCAATATTGACTGGATAAATGTTATATCAGAGAGTGCTAGGGAGGTAAAATTCCTAGATATAATAAATGACTGCTTCTTGGAGCAACTGCTCCAGAAACCAACAAGAGGGGGAGATATATTAGATCTAGGCCTTAGTGGAATGCAGGGCATAGTACAAAAGGTAACGGTGTTGTGTACCCTGGGAAACAGTGATCATAACACAATCAAATTTGAGCTAATATCAGGAGTGAAGTCACAAAGGAAATCTACTGAAGCAGCATTTAACTTCTGAAAGGGCGACTATGATTAAATGAGGAAAATGGTTAAAAAGAAGCTAAAAGGATCAGTTACAAAGTTTAGGACTTTAAATCAGCCCACACCAGATGCATTCCCACATATTTACAAAGGTCGAAAGAAGAGAAAATGACAGCCAGCATGGTTAAAAGGTGAAGTGAAACAGGTTGATGCAACTAAACAAGCCAAAAGGTCCTACTACAAGATTAAATTAGGACCGGATAACAAAGATCTGAAAAAACTATATCAACTCGCAAATAAGTTACTAGACACCACCCCTGTCACCATATCCAACACAGCATCCCACCCACAGACAAACTGGCTACCTACTTTAAAGACAAAATAACAAAATTACGTAGCACCCTTCTTCACCACAACATCGACATCGAAAAATTCTTTGACGACCTGGACCTAATCCCGGACAGATACCCAGCTGATCGGATCTGGTCAACATTCAATCTCTCACCACTGAATCAATCCTACAAGCGATTCACAGGTTCACCAATACCCACTGCAAATTGGACATATGTCCCAGTCATCTACTTAAATCTGCCCCCAGCCGATTCACAGAAGATCTCACATCCCACCTAAACTTCATGCTTCAACAAGGTCTCTTCCCCGAGGAATATGGCAACATCCTACTTACCCCAATACCAAAAGACACTAAGAAAAAAACAAACGATATCACCAACTGCCGCCCAGTTGCGTCATCCCTCTAGTAGTAAAATTGATGGAGAGCTTGGTGACCAAACAACTTACGGAATACTTGGACAAGTTCTCAATACTACACGACTCACAATCAGGATTCCACTCCCACCATAGTACTGAAACTGTCCTAGTCACTCTCCTGGCCAAATTCAAGCAGGTAATAGCCATAGGTAAAAGCATACTCCTCCAATTTGACATGTCGAGCGCATTCGACATGGTAAACCACAATATACTACTAAGACTCGGCCACTTCGGGATTGTTGGAAACATACTCAATTGCATCAAGGGCTTTCTTACCACCAGAACATACCAAGTAAAATCAAATTCAAACATATCACCACCGTGAAAAGCAGCCTGCGGAGTACCTCAGGATTCACCACTATCACCAATACTCTTTAACATGATGATGATCCCACTGGCAAAGTCCTTATCCAAAAGAGGCCTCAACCCATTCATCTATGCAGATGATGTTACAATCTACATTCCATTCAGACATGCCTTTACAGAAATAACCAATGAAATCAATGATAGCCTGAACATCATGGACTCTTGGGCAAACTCATTTCAACTGAAACTGAACACTGAAAAAACACACTGCCTCATCCTCTCATCCCAACATAACAATTACAAACCCGCAACCATAAACATCCCAGGACACACACTCTCTACTTCAGAGTAGAGTAGAGTACTCGGAGTCACAATCGACGGCAACCTCACTCTCGAGAGCCAAGTAATAAAGAAAATGTTCTATTCAATGTGGAATCTCAAACGAATAAAACCTTTCCTACCGAGGGAAACTTTTCAAAACCTAATACAATCAATGGTCCTAAGCCTTGCAGATTACTGCAACGGAATCTATGTGGAATGTAAAGAACAACTCACAAAAAAACTCCAGACCGCCCAAAACACAGCAGCCAGTCTGATATATGGTAAAACAGGATTCGAAAGTGCTAAACCCCTTCGAGAAAAGCTGCACTGGCTCCCAAAGAACGGATCATCTTCAAAATCTGCACTTTGGTCCACAAAATTATCTACGGTGTAGTCCCAGGATACATGACAGACCTCCTAGATCTACCAACCAGAAATAGAATTGGATCATCACGATCTTACCTAAACCTACATTACTCAAACTGCAAAGGACTAAAATACAAAACAACATACGCATCTAGCTTCTCCTACATAAGCGCACAACTATGGAATGGACTCCAAAATGCTGTGAAAACAATCCAAGACTACCTAAACTTCAGGAAATCACTAAAAACTCACCTCTTCAAAAAGGCCTTTCCCACCGATCCAACGTAAATCCCCATACCCAGCAACACAGCATAACCAATGATCGTACTGGACAATCTACTATCCTCATTCCCCTCAACCCCATAACGCCTGATTCACATCTACCTCATTTGACCTTAACATAACTTTGTATTTGTTATCAACCGTATTGGCAACCACCTCTACGGTACTATGTAAGCCACATTGAGCCTGTAAATAGGTGGGAAAATGTGGGGTACAAATGTACAAATAAATAAACCTTCAAAGAATGGAAAAATGACCCGAATGAAGAAAATAAGAAGCAACATAAGCACTCGCAAGTTAGATGCAAAGCACTGATAAAGAAGGCTAAAAAAAATATGAAGAGAAACTTGTCGCAAAAACTCATAGTAACAACTTTTTCAGGTACATCAGAAGCAGAAAGCCTGTGAGGGAATGCATGGGACCGTTAGATCATAAAGGAGCAAAAGGAGCACTTATGGAGGACATGGCCATAGCAGACTGAATGAATTCTTTGCTTTGGTCTTTACAGAAGAAGATGTAAAAGATCTACCTGTACCAGAAATGATTTCCAAGGGTGATGATGCAGAGGAACTGCAAGAAACATTAGTGAACCTGGAAGACGTACTGAGCCAAATTGAGAAAATTAAAGAGTAATAAATCACCTGGCCTGGATGGCATGCACTCTAAGGTACTGAAAGAACTCAAACATGAAATTGCTGATCTGTTGTTAGCGATCTGTAACCTATCATTAAAATTGTCCATAGTACCTGAAGATTGGAGGGTGGTCAATCTAATGCCAATTTTTAAAAAAGGTTCCAGGGGTGATCTCATAAATTGGAAAGATAACTCTCTTTTAAATATTCATTTTTGGTGGCAATCTGTATTGTAACTTCATCAATTTGAAGTCTCAGTAATAGATAAGAAAGATCTTTCTCCATTGGCACTTAAAGTATGGTATAGTTTGGACTCCTATATGTCCAATACTTAAATACTTACTTAACAGCTATTCTGTTATACACATTTTGTTTTGTACTTTGTACTTTTCAAAGTTAATAAAGATACTTGGACACAAAAAAAAGAACCTAGGTGCCTAGATTCCTTTATAGAATAGGCTCCTACCATACCAGATTTGTTCCACTAGTCTGCCTAGTGACAGGGCAAGCCTTAATAAATAAATCTGTTTCTTCAGCGACACTATGGGAGAACTTGAGTTTGGGGAGGGATATTTGCTATGATGGCTCAGAGATGACCTGTATTAGTTAACTGTATTCATGTGATGTTCTTGCTACATATTTTGTTATAATTGATTAAATAGAAGTTATGACTTTCCACTACCCTAGGAGTTGCCCTGTAGTTATTTGGAACATGGCCCAGATGGAGTAAGATGTTGTCCATGTTAGGATAACTGCATTTTATTGCATTTTTCTACCAACAGATTATTTTGTTATGCTGTAACATACCTTGAACACATTGTACTGTGTTAAAAAATAGCATTGTTCGTATTATTATTATTATATCCCAGCTGCCAGCCACAGTTTACTTGTCAAAGTTGTTCCAGGCCACTGCTTCTAAGACATATACCATTCATTAGATGTGACATAGTGAATTGTATGCTGAGAGAAATTAAGGCCACTATAAAATCTATCAGTTCATTGTGATAAGAAATGTCGTCTGACCCCCATATGATACCCTTGTGGATATGATATTTGTTATCAGTCCTTGACTCAAATCAGCTGGCTTCCAAATTGTCTTCTTCACAGTTTTGGCCTCCCAGGGCCTGTAAGGTCTTCACTGGGCAGGTCCAGCTCCTCTCTTTGGTTCTCCCTCCTTTGGCTATCTTTCTCTGGTCTTTTGTCTTTTAACTCCTTCCTCTTTCTCCACCTTTGGCTTCTGCAATGCATCTCCTTTCAGATGCTTAACTTCTCCCCTTTTCTAGAGTCTCTTGTACTTGACACTGCACTTGCCGGAGCTCTGCCTCAGGAACACTCTTGCCAGGACTTTTGTTGTTATTCTCTGTAATTTTATTCATGCCTGCTTTTCTTCTGGTCCTATGTCCTTGTTTTCATCCTTCCTCTGTGCCAGTTGTCTGTTGAGTTTGCTGATTTTTCCTCCAGAGCATATAAACTCCATCATCGTTACGTAAAATGTATAATTGATTCCAACACATTCGTTACATAGCCTGAAACTAAATATGGATATAGTATTGTTTGATTTTAAGGCACTAAAAATTTAGAATTAGAATGTTTGTATATATTTGAAATGCTTTGAAGCAAGTGATTAAGGAGAAAAAAATGGGCTGAAGCTGAGACATTCACATATCAGATGTACTTACGTCTGGGTCTGAACGCCTGGATGGTGATGGATTCATTTGTGGAGCTGATTTGAAATGAACAATTGGACAGCACACTTGGCTGCATTGCTGCCTTATACTGAAGGAAAACTGAAACACATGCTGGATGGTGAAAGCTAGGCACAGCTTTTGTCGTGCTTGCGCTTATAAGTGACTGCTCTGGGGCACGCTCAGTCCCTTAAAGCAGAGGCCAGGACTGCTATGGCATTCTGTTTCAATCTGTAACCCGTGGCCACAGAGCAGTAACTAGATAGCAACTAATGGTCCTGAAAGTTGACAATATGTAAACAGTTTAAGCTGGTAAATGAGCTAGAAAATCCCTCTTTGAGGGGGAAAAATGGTTATTAAATTGGATCTTGTCAATATTTGCTGCCAGCATCTTCTGGTTTCAGAGTCATAACTCATATCTATGAGTGCTTACAGAGAGCTGTAATAGCACCAAGTTAAACATAACACTGCAATCTAAATGTGTACTTCTCACCACAATGTTTAAAATGTGGAGGGTCATTTTACAAAGGATAAACATGCAAGTATACGAGTGTTAAATGCCTTATAATATTACTCCATTATGACAAGTAGGTATTTACTAGTACATGACCCAGGTGTAGGCCTTTAGGAGGAGTTTGGACAGAGCTGTAAAACGTACAAGAGAAAGGCAATTCTATACATTCGCACCTACGAGTAGGTGCCAAATACCATTGTATGTTAGAGAATGCTAATGCTAATTGGCACTTACCCACATATGTGGTTTGTGCTATTTGGTAACATATGTAGGCGTTCCTGTATATGTGTGAGGGGGGTGTAAATTAGGGCAGATCAAGGGTAGCCAATGGGCAGGAATGTCAGATTTGTGCCTACTTTACTGAATAGAGGGGTCCTTTTACTAAGCCATGGTAAAAGGTGGCCTGCAGTAGTGCGAGCATGTCTTTTGGGCACGCGCTGGGCCATTTTTTACCGCATCTAGGAAAAAAAGGCCTTTTTTTAAAGGGGCCGGAAAATGGATGTACGCTAAAATTGAAACCAGCATGCGTCCATTTTCAGCCTGAGACCTTACCACCACCCATTGACCTAGCAGTAAGGTCTCACTCGCTACCCACACGGTAAGCATGCAGCAAGCATCAGCTTCTGTTTACTGCCGGGTAATTGGCTCACGGTAGAAAATAGAAAATTATTTTCTACCCCGGGATATGGCACATGCCAAATTCAGAATTACCGCCTGGCTCACACGCTAGCTGGGCGGTAGTGCCGATTTGACGTCCACTGTACATGTGTAAGCCCTTATGTAGCTTAGTAAAAGGGCCCTAGAGTAAGTTATGCATGAAAAAGCTGCATGATAGCCACAAGCACTTAAATCTGTCATTGATATTATGTAAGTGATCGTGGCTGTGTATTGATGCATATCTCCCTCCTTATTCACGTATTCTATAATAGCACATAACAGAATACCACATGGCGCTATTATTTCTGGAAAACACAGAAGGTGGGAATGACCACAAACAAGCTGGTCCAGGATGATAAACCAGAGCCTTTATTCAAAATGGTGGACAACCAGTGTAGAAGAGGCAATTATACTGGCTCGACACTGACCGTGTGTTGTTGATTAGACCTTCTTCAGAGGTCCTCAAGCAAGCAACAGCAATGTGAATATTACCAGTAAACAACGGCTCTGGAGAAACACTCTTTTGCTCGTTTTCTCTCTCTAGTGCACTGGAGTTATTTGCTATTATTTCTGGTGCTCATTTCTTAGTTCCAGGTTTGGCATCCTTTGCAGAACTGCCTCCATAGGTTATAAAATACACAGCTACGGGGGTGATTCAGCCATGCACATTTACACTAGATGGTAGGGATAGGATCAGGGAAAGATGGCACCAGGGAAATTGTGTAGGAGTGTTGTGCATAGTAGTAGGAACTGTATGAGTCCAAAAGAAAGAGTAACCTCATGCTGGGGGTGAAAGGCACAGTTGTAAATGTAGCTAAAATAGAAGGGAAGACAAGAGCAGGCGGGTAGAGTAAGTGCAACAGGATGCCCATGCATACCTTAACTGATATTCTGTGGAGTGAAAAACAGTCAAAAACAGGCTTCAGGTGAAGTGACAGATGGACAAACACTTGAGACTATCACAGTGGAAATCTGCTTGGCTACTGCTGCAGTGAAAATTAGTTTTTGGTTCCAGCTACAATGGAAATTAACAATGGTCATTGAATTAATGGAAATATGCTACTGATTTATGATGGAGTGGAAATACATTTGATTACTGATGTAGTGGAAATTTGCCACTGATTACTGATGGACTGTAAATTAATTATAATGCCCTCGGTGGCCATCTTGAAGGCACAACCCTACCAAATAAATGCAATAATGTCACAGTTAGCTGGAGTGGTGTACGTCAGGTGTGACTCGCAACAGACCTGGGTATACAGGAGAAAATATACAGAAAATCAGATGTTAAATATATTGTTAATGAATTCCCACCTTATATGACAGTCCTGTGGGAGAAAAGATTCCAATATTTGTTTTGTTTAAAACTAAATTGATTTTATATTGCCAATTTTGAAGGGAATTTTCAATATTACGTCTAAGTCTGAATTGAGACATTTTGGCCAATAACATCTCAAAACAAAATCTAGCTCACAACCATAATTGACGAGAAAAACATCTAAATTTCTGGTTTTATTATGGCTTTGAGATAGATGTTTTCATGCTCAACACATCCATATGTAAGTACCATATTAAAAAAAAAGTCCCATGGAAAAACTTAGGAAAAAAAGCCATAAGGATATCTGCCTGGCAGCATTCCTAGTAAACTAACCACACAGACATCTCAGAAGTGCAGAGGGGCAGCCTAGAGACCCAGGTACAAATCCTATCTAAACATCTTCCTATTGCATGGTTTACCCTCCAGAGAAAATGTACTGTACCTGTAGGTTCACCACTACAAAAGCCCTTATTCTTGCAGGTTACTTACGTACATATTTAAGTACAGAAGGTATTTCTAGTTCCAGGAGGGCACACATATTTGTACTTAAAATTAAGGGAAAGGGAATGGGACTTATATACCGCCTTTCTGTGGTTTTACCAACTACATTCAAAGCAGTTTACATATTATATACAGGTACTTATTTGTACCTGAGACAATGGAGGGTTAAGTAACTTGCCCAGAGTCACAAGGAGCTGCAGTGGGAATTGAACTCAGTTCCCCAGGATCAAAGTCCACTGCACTAACCACTAGGCTACTCCTCCCACTTTAATTAAAGCATTAAAGTGGGAATTGAACCTGGGTCCTGTTGCTCACTGTCCACTGCATTGACCATTAGGCTACTCCATCCACTTGCTGATTTCTTAGCTATGACCATAATATCAGGAGTTATCATACATCCTGGTATGTACTGTTACTGTCACATCTTTGGGGGGGGGGTGTCAGTGGCTACTGGAGGATTAAGGGGGGGGGGTCATGCCTTAAGCCCTCCAGTGGTCAGTAGGGCACCTTTTAATGACTTAGTCATGACTGAAACAGATCTAGATAAAAACATAATTCTTTTTTGCCCTACATAAAAACATACTTCTTTTTTATCTGTTCCATTATCACTGAAAGATGTCCAGATTTTAAGCCACCCAAAACACACCTCAAAGACGCTCCCTTGTGATTTAGACAAATTGTGGAGTATAATGTCCCATTTCTGAATTTTGAAAATCAGGACTCAGACTTTTTTGCAAGAAAAACACCCATCTTCTGCTTTTTGAGACATTTTTCTTTTTTTTAAATGAGTGCCAAAATTACGTATTTACTTAGTCCTGAATTCTATATTCCTCTGTTGATGTTGTTTTGGCTCTGAACATCAGGAGGTATTTTACACTCTACAATGCACATATGTCATTAGGTAAGGATGATCAGGGCTGGAGTGAGGTGCTAGCACAGATGGTCACATACAGTGGTGGAAATAAGTATTTGATCCCTTGCTGATTTTGTAAGTTTGCCCACTGACAAAGACATGAGCAGCCCATAATTGAAGGGTAGGTTATTGGTAACAGTGAGAGATAGCACATCACAAATTAAATCCGGAAAATCACATTGTGGAAAGTATATGAATTTATTTGCATTCTGCAGAGGGAAATAAGTATTTGATCCCCCACCAACCAGTAAGAGATCTGGCCCCTACAGACCAGGTAGATGCTCCAAATCAACTCGTTACCTGCATGACAGACAGCTGTCGGCAATGGTCACCTGTATGAAAGACACCTGTCCACAGACTCAGTGAATCAGTCAGACTCTAACCTCTACAAAATGGCCAAGAGCAAGGAGCTGTCTAAGGATGTCAGGGACAAGATCATACACCTGCACAAGGCTGGAATGGGCTACAAAACCATCAGTAAGACGCTGGGCGAGAAGGAGACAACTGTTGGTGCCATAGTAAGAAAATGGAAGAAGTACAAAATGACTGTCAATCGACAAAGATCTGGGGCTCCACGCAAAATCTCACCTCGTGGGGTATCCTTGATCATGAGGAAGGTTAGAAATCAGCCTACAACTACAAGGGGGGAACTTGTCAATGATCTCAAGGCAGCTGGGACCACTGTCACCACGAAAACCATTGGTAACACATTACGACATAACGGATTGCAATCCTGCATTGCCCGCAAGGTCCCCCTGCTCCGGAAGGCACATGTGACGGCCCGTCTGAAGTTTGCCAGTGAACACCTGGATGATGCCGAGAGTGATTGGGAGAAGGTGCTGTGGTCAGATGAGACAAAAATTGAGCTCTTTGGCATGAACTCAACTCGCCGTGTTTGGAGGAAGAGAAATGCTGCCTATGACCCAAAGAACACCGTCCCCACTGTCAAGCATGGAGGTGGAAATGTTATGTTTTGGGGGTGTTTCTCTGCTAAGGGCACAGGACTACTTCACCGCATCAATGGGAGAATGGATGGGGCCATGTACCGTATAATTCTGAGTGACAACCTCCTTCCCTCCGCCAGGGCCTTAAAAATGGGTCGTGGCTGGGTCTTCCAGCACGACAATGACCCAAAACATACAGCCAAGGCAACAAAGGAGTGGCTCAGGAAGAAGCACATTAGGGTCATGGAGTGGCCTAGCCAGTCACCAGACCTTAATCCCATTGAAAACTTATGGAGGGAGCTGAAGCTGCGAGTTGCCAAGCGACAGCCCAGAACTCTTAATGATTTAGAGATGATCTGCAAAGAGGAGTGGACCAAAATTCCTCCTGACATGTGTGCAAACCTCATCATCAACTACAGAAGACGTCTGACCGCTGTGCTTGCCAACAAGGGTTTTGCCACCAAGTATTAGGTCTTGTTTGCCAGAGGTATTAAATACTTATTTCCCTCTGCAGAATGCAAATAAATTCATATACTTTCCACAATGTGATTTTCCGGATTTAATTTGTGATGTGCTATCTCTCACTGTTACCAATAACCTACCCTTCAATTATGGGCTGCTCATGTCTTTGTCAGTGGGCAAACTTACAAAATCAGCAAGGGATCAAATACTTATTTCCACCACTGTAGCTGCAGGGTATAAAGGGAACAGAGGGATAGATGGGTGGCAACAACAACTGAAGATCTGCAGTGGAAATGATAGGATGGTGAAAGTGGAAGAAAGTTTGCATTGAGCTGTGCAGGTGTTGGACAAGTTCTGGATACAGCCTGAGTAGAGGGGATGGTACTGGTGTCATGGTGAGGAGGCAGAAGAATATATTCCCCTGAGAACTTTCAGTAAGCTGCAGCTAGTACAACTAGAGGGGCATAATCGAACGGAAACGCCTATCTCCATGGGCGTTTATCTCCGAGAACGGGTCCGTGAAGGGGCGGGCTGAACCGTATTTTTGAAAAAATGGTTGTTTTTGAGCTGGGCGTTTGTTTTTTTTTAGCGATAATGGAAACTAAAAATGCCCAGCTCAAAAACGTCCTAATCCAAGCCATTTGGTCGTGGGAGGGGGCCAGGATTCGTAGTACACTGGCCCCCCTGATATGCCAGGACACCAACTGGGCACCCTAGGTCAGTGCGGTGGACTTCAGAAAAAGCTCCCACATGCATAGCTCCCTTACTACAGGTGCTGAGCTCCCAACCCCCCTCCCCCAAAACCCACTACCCACAAATGTACAACACTACCATAGCTCTTAGGGGTGAAGGGGGCCAGGTCCGCCGAGAGCCGGGCCCGGACCCAGAACAAGACAACCCCCGGGTCCCCCCGCCACCCAAGGTCGCTGCCCACCTAAAGTCACCGGGCCCCCCCTCCACCCGCTACCGGGCCCGGAACTAACCTTAAGCCGCCTCCTTTCACTTCGCGCAAGCAGCAGCAGGGTAGACCTCTCCTCCTTTCTTCCGTGCCCCGCCCTCACGGACGTTACGTCAGGCGAGGGCGGGACACGGAAGGAAGGAGTGGCCTGCCCTGCTGCTGCTTGCGCGAAGTGAAAGAAGGAGGCTTAAGGTTAGTTCCGGAACGAGGCGGGTGGGCCACACTGCAGCGGCAGCGCCGGCCCCCCCCCCCGGAGGCCCGGGCCCCGGGACTTTTGTCCCCCCTGTCTCCCCTTCTCGGCGGCCCTGAAGGGGGCACTTACATGTGGGTACAGTGGGTTTTGGAGGCCTCCCATTTACCAACACAAGTGTTACAGGTAGGGGGGGATGGGCCTGGGTCCACCTGCCTGAAGTGCACTGCGGTACCCACTAAAAGTGCTCCAGGGACCTGCATACACGCAGGCCTCTAGAACTTGTTACTGCTGTATAACATTGGCACACCAGTTTACACCTGAAGACTAATCTCTCCGAAAACGTCCTTTATTGGAATAAGCACGCTTACTCACAGTTAACTGCAGATCAGAGGTTGTGCCCCACCACTGGCAACGAGTCTCCCTGGTACTGAGATTAGCAGGTCAGAGCTGGCAGAATGCTGTACAATGCCCTCTTTCAGCCACATTCAAGGGAAGAACTAAGTTCTGTAACGTGGCTAACACAGGAAAGGGAACTAAAACTGGCTTACAAAAAAGGCCACTACCGCATGGACTACAACAGGAAACACAACAGGGCACACTCTGACCCAGTAGGCAGGGGGAAAAGCACCATGGAGAAGAGCCTACCAACTACCAACATCGTGAGACTGTAACACAAGCTAATGAAATCACGGAGCCCAATACCCTACACCCACCACAATGCGATGCTGATGTGACCCTGTAGTGCACCCGAGAGCCACATCTGACCCAGGGAAAGGCTGTGACAGGATTGAACACATTCTGCTGTCATGGAGGAGGGTACGGCATTTGAGGCTGGCATACAGGCTGGAAAAAAGGTTTTTAGAGTGGGGTTTTTTTGGTGGGAGGGGGTTAGTGACCATTGGGAGAGTCCGGGGAGGTCATCCCCAATTCCCTCCAGTGGTCATCTGGGCAGTTGGAGCACTTTTTTGGGACTTGTTTGTGAAAAAAAAGGGTCCAAAAAAAGTGACCCAAAATCGCGGTAAAAACGACTTTTTTTTCGATTATCAGCTAAAGACGCCCATCTCTCCTCAGCTGATAACCACGCCCCAGTTCCGCCTCCACCATGCCTCCGACACGCCCCTGTCAACTTTATTCGTTTCCGCGACGGACTGCAGTTGGAAACGCCCCAAATCAGCTTTCGATTATAGCGATTTGGGCGCCTTTGCGAGACAAACGTCTATCTCCTGATTTAGGTCGCACTTTAGGCGTTTTTCTCTTTCGAAAATAAGCTGGCTAATGAGTGTAGTCACTAGAGATGTGCCACCAAAAAATGTTTGTTCTGTTTAGTTTCCTGTGTTGTTTACATGAATTATTTTGTTTTGTTTTCTTTGTTTCTTAATCATTTTTGTCGCCCTTCTATGAACCTTTTCTAATTTTGTTATATCTTTTTTAAGATATGGTGACCAAAAATTGCACACGATACGCAAGGTATGGTCTCACCATGGAGCAATACAGAGGCATTATAATATTCTTTGTCTTATTTTTTTATCTATTTCCTAATAATTCCTAGTATTCTGTTTGCCTTTTTGGCTGCCATCACACACTGGACAGGAGATTTCAATGTATTGTCCAAGATGATGCCTAGATCTTTTTCTTGGGTGCTGACTCCTAGAATGGAACCTACCATCAAATAACTATGATTTGGATTACTCTTCCCAATATGCATCACTTTGCATTTCTCCACATTAAATTTCATCTACCGTTCTGTACAACCTTGAATAGTTTTGTGTTGTCTGCAAATTTAATCACCTTGTTCATCATTCCCATTTCTAGATCTTTAATAAATATGTTAAATATCACCAGTTCCAGTACAAATCCCTGCAGCACTCCACTTTACACCCTCCTCCACTGAGAAAAATGGCCATTTAACCTTACCCTCTGTTTTCTGTCCAATAACCAATTCCTAATCCACAGAAGGACATTGCCTCCTATCCCATGACGTTTTAAATTTCTCAGGAGTCTCTCATGAGGAAGTTTGTCAAAAGCTTTCTGACAATCTAGACACACTACATCAACTGACTCACCTTTATCCACATGTTTATTCATGCCTTCAAAGAAATGAAGTAAATTGGTGAGGCAAGACTTCCCTTAGCTGAACCCATGCAGACTCTGTCCCATTAAACCATATTTGTCTATGTGTTCTGTAATTTTTATTCTTTATAATAGTTTCCACTATTTTGCTGAGCACTGAAGTCAGGCTTATCAGTCTATAATTTCCCAGATCACCCCTGGAACCCTTTTTGAAAGTCAACTTTACATTGGTCACATTTTCATTCCATTTATTTGTTCTTATATCCCACATTTTTCCAAAACATGTTGTGTTCATTGTGGCTTACATCAAAATTTGACTTCAGAATTAACAATATTAACTTGTGAGCATATATTGTAAGTATGGGCTAATATAGGAAAGTAATAAATAAACAGTGATCTTTGACGTGTTACTAAGTTATCATATGAAAGTAGTAAACAAACAATAACAAACAAACAATAAGTCCAGAACCAAATTCAGGGATATGGCTAAATCATCTAGTTCAATTAGTAAATCCTATAGTATGTACACATTTACAACTCCTCCTGTCCTTTACCTATCCCTTCTGGATGAAACAATCTAAAGCTGTGCCTGCAGCACTGGTGCAACTAGTAATCTTCTTCCTGGACCAGACTCCCTTGTCATCCACTCTTTCCCTTAAGGTGTACTTCTCTGGGCTACCACCTTGAGCTCCAACAACTGTGTTTTGCTCCTGCTCCCAGGCTGGGATCCCCTACTTCCCACCTGTAGCACTCCACTACCTCACAGTTTCTGCTTTGACTGGTAGAAGCCCCTCCTTTGGTCAGCCATAGCTTCTTGAACCCATCCAGGACTCCCCCTCTCTTTAAGGGTCCCAGCAGGGGTAGAGGCAACCAAAGACCTCATGTACTCCCCAACCACATTATTTAGAAACTTCAAACTCTTCCCCTGTTGTCATTCAACAAACAGGAACATTTCCCTTAACAATTCCCCATGGACAAACCACTTGGGACTGAGCTTCTCATACCTCCATTACCAACCAATTTTCCTCCCCCCAAGTGACTCCAGGGAGGGTTTACCATAACTTCATAATCCCTATTATAATGGGCAATTACACACATTTGGGGATTTGGGTGTTTAAGGGAAGTTTTTAAAATAGTTTAGATCTTACAGTACTTACTAGGCCGCATTTAAAATGTGACATTCAATCAAAGGTTTTCTAGTAAGTTCCAACTATTTTGTGGGGTTTCACAGGTCTCAGAAGTGTCTTATTCGCTGATGATATTCAGGTAATATCACATATAGATCTGTCCTTTCTTGACCTTGCCCATATTAGTGCATAGTAGAACATTTAAGTAATTTACGTCAGGGACACGAAGAAGCACCCCTTGTTCAACACTGGCAGGAAATTTGTCAAGTGCTATAGGATTTAAAATTTGTAATATTGCAAATTGTGTGACTCCCAAAAGGAGGAGATGTTTCCCGAGTATTACTGCAGAAAGAGCAAAGACTAATTTTTCCTGTGGGCAATGGTGCACCCTACAGGTCTTAACAAAGAAATTAATTGGGCAATGTTATAAATTCATTGTGCATGTGTCACTTTAAAATGAGGTTGGTGGTGGAGTCAAGGGAAGCCATTTTGAGAATGCGAAGTATATCCGCTCCCTTTAATGAGCAAGTTGATGATTTATTTTTTGAATATGCTCAGATAAAATTGTTTTTAATTTTGGAGTACTCTATATTTAGGTATCCTCCGAGGAAGTCGGTCATGGTGATACTTGGGTCCATGCCAGGGACAAATTAATATGGACGCTGTATCTATCTATATACCAACCTCTGGTTATATCAGCATGAATGATGTCATTTAGGGGGTATTTTACTAAGGTGCACTAGTGTTTTAGCTCATGCTAAAAATCAGCTGGTGCTAAATGCTGAGACGCCCATTATATTCTCAGCATTTAGCACCAGCTGATGTTTAGGGCAAGCTAAAAGTGCTAGCACACCTTAGTAAAAGACCCCCTTAGTATCCAGCAACATCGGAAATATCTATAGTTCTTTGTATTAAATTTGAAACAATGGACTGTGATCATCTGACAGATAAGTGTTTGTTTTTTTTTAAACATAGCTGATGAACACATTAGTGAATATTGCTGCAATGATAGATAACAGTGACCATTGATTTGGTTATGGTCATGTTATTTTCTGAGCACGTTTCACAAACATTTTATTTTATTTATGACTAGTAAAAATGGCCCGTTTTGGTATGAAAGGAAACGGGCACTAGCAAGGTTTTCCTCCCCCCTCCCTCCCTCGCTATCTCCCTCTGTCCCCCCCCCCCCCAAGTCCTAAGGCCCTCTTTCCTCCCCTCCGTTTTCCATGGCTTCCTCCCTCCGTCACTCTCCTTCACTCTGTTCTCCTCCGAGTTGCAGGCCCCCCTCCCTCCCTCTGTCATTCTCCTTCGCTCTGTCCTCCCTCCGAGTGCCAGTCCCCTCCCCCTCTAAAATCGCCAACCCCCCTCTCTTACCGGGGTCCCGTCGGCAGCATTGAAGAGCAAACAGACTCAGAGAGTGTTCTGCCTTTCCTTCTCTTCACTCTGAGCTCTGACTTTGGTCCCGCCCTCATTTCCTGTTTGCGCTAGGGCGGGACCAGAGTCAGAGCGAAGAGAAGGGAAAGCAGCATACTCAAAGGGACGTATGACGTCAGTGTTATCTACCGCACGTAGCAGACCACATCCGAGGGAGCCATGGTCTCAGGCAGCGTCAGAACGTTGGAGGTGAGAATTATTATATAGGATGAGTGAAGTATATAAAGTATTGCATTTTGAAAAAAGAAGAATTTTTGATGATAAAAATTTTGATAATCCTGAACCATTGGTATTAATATTGTATTGTATTGGATAAGTAAGTTCAGGGTTGCTCTATATATTTGATGATTGTTTTAGTCCCCTTAATATATCGAAGACTTATCCATCTCAGTCAAAGAGTATACTATTTCTGACTGACTTTGTCAAAATAGTCTAAAGCTTAATCATTCCAAAATGGTAGTAATGTCAGAGTCCAGAAAATAATCTAACTTCCTACTGAGGCTCATGTGGTCGCTATTTCAGTTTCATAACATATTCATATATAAGATGTTCATTTTGATTCTTTTTTAATGTTTGATCACTAGATATCATCTGTGTTTAGGTCTTCCTTTTGCACATAGCCTCAAATCCATGCCATCAGACCCGCTTAGATAACGAAGATCTGAGAATACAGGTTTCTGCCTTGCTCTTGAACTGCTTTGACTATTGTAATTATATTTTCAGTGGCATCAAGTTGTCATCTCATCATTGACTTGAGCTCCTGCGAAATACTTCTACCAAGTTCCTATTTACATTCTCTAGATATGATCACATAATCCCTCCATTTTGTCTCTATCATTCTTCAATATAAGATTTTGCAGTTAATGCATCAATAGAAATCAAACAAAATAAAACATGGAAAAGAAAATAAGATGATACCTTTTTTATTGGACATAACTTAATACATTTCTTGATTAGCTTTCGAAGGTTGCCCTTCTTCCTCAGATCGGAAATAAGCAAATGTGCTAACTGACAGTGTATATAAGTGAAAACATTCAAGCATTACTATGACAGTCTGACAGGGTGGGAGGATGGGGGTGGGTAGGAGGTATGCATGGGGACATCAAAGCATATCATTGATATTCTAACAGGATGGGTGTGGATAGGTGAGGGGACGGTGATCAACAGAGACATACAGCTTTATGGTTTATAATGGGCTAGGAACCCCAGATCCTTGTTAAGTCCTTTCTGTTGGGTGTTAAAATATTCAATCATTCTGACTTCAAAGGTCTTACGTTCTTATATGGTTTTAAAGTTACCTTTCAGGATTCTCACTGTGAAGTCACTGGTACAGTGTCCTGGTCCTGTAAAATGTTGACCAACAGGCGTGGGAACCCTACTGGCACCAGTATTGTTCATGTGATATGCTTTGATGTCCCCATGCATACCTCCTACCCACCCCCATCCTCCCACCCTGTCAGACTGTCATAGTAATGCTTGAATGTTTTCACTTATATACACTGTCAGCTAGCACATTTGCTTATTTCCGATCTGAGGAAGAAGGGCAACCTTCAAAAGCTAATCAAAAAATGTATTAAGTTATGTCCAATAAAAAAGGTATCATCTTATTTTCTTTTCCATGTTTTATTTTGTTTGATTTCTATTGATAACCTTAAGAGTGGACTAACACGGCTACCACACTCCTCCGCACTTAATGCATAAAACTTTGATTGGGAGTTCCAGGCTATCTTTTGGATATACTCATTTCTTATCAGCAATGTTACTTTTCTCATTCTCAAATTGTTAATTAAATTGTTTTGACTTATTTAGCCCATATCCAATTAACATCTACTTGTCAATCTGCTTTTTCTTATCTTGCCATATATTTGTAGAATAATTTTTATTTATTTATGGTAAGACTTCTCAGGTGTTTTATAGGAAGACTTGTCACAAAATTCCTAGCTACCTGCTTGAGGTTACCCAGCGGCCACTTAGAGGGTATATCCCCAGGACAGCTCAGGTCCGCCTGCACCTGTTACTTGTGCTCTATACTAGCACCCTTCTCCCACCTACTGGGTCACAACTGCCTCTGGGCAAGTCTCCTGCTCTCAAATTATCCTCAGTAATTTCTAGGTTACTGGGGCCACACTCCCATTGGTCCCACAGTTCCCAGAAAGCACTCACAGACCCAATACACAAACTACCAGTATTCTCTATCAGTCCAGACAAAGAAGCAATAAACTAAAATTTGTTTATTGTCTTAAAATTGAACAGTGTAACATAAAAAGTGTAATCAGCAAACAATAACAGGTAACTGAAACATGGATTAATTATAACACTAAATAAACATTTGTTTACTTTCTACAAAGTACATGGGAATATCAGGACATATAGCTGCTCACAAGTTATCAAATGTAACTGTTTACAGGGCCTTAGCAAAGAGATCCATCTCTCTCTTCTTCCTGTCTAAGACTGGAGCAAAAGCCAGTATTCTCCAAATGCCCAGAACAAGAATATTTCAAAAATATACTTCTTCTTGCTTCCTGTTTGTGTGCTAAAACTAAAGAAAATAACATTCATTTCTCTGTAACAGCTTTAAAGCAAAGAAACACCACCTGCTAGCCAAATAGGATAAATAAACTTCAGGACATAATTAATGCAGGAAAATATCCAATATATTTTACATGCTTAAAACACACTGGGGTCCTTTTACCAAGCTGCAGGAAAAATGGCCCTGTCCTAACAGTTTTACCTAAGCACCAGGGCCCTTTTTACCGCAGCAAGTAAAAAGACCCCAGGTGCACATGGCCATGCGGTAACAGATCTCTTACCGCATGGCCATGTGACAGGGAGCCCTTACTGCCACCCATTGAGGTGGCGATAAGGGCTCCCGCGCTAACCTGGCGGTAACCAGGCAGCACGTGTGATACCTGATTACCACTAGGTTACGCCGTGCAAGCCATTTCCAGGGGTTTTCTTTATCCCTCGGAAATGGAGCACACTTGGGGTGGGACTACCGCCAGCGTTGGGCTTACCACCGCTCTGTAAAAGGGCCGCTCTGTTTCTTCACAAGGCTCTTAAGACATATTATTTACTCAGGCTTTTGAAAATCTCAAGTTGTTCCTTGTGTGGTGAGTTATAAGGTTATGGGGGGTGGGTCAAGGTAGTTCCTGAGTAGGTTTTCCCCCCTTTTTCTGTTTTTTTTTTTATTTTTATTGTAAACTGCTCTTTTGTTCTTCAACTTAGAACAGTTTATCAAATCTTTCTTGTAGTTTATCATCCTGTAGCTTCTAATTTATGATAAAACCAAAGCTGTGGATTAATAAACTCTTTGATCTCTAAACTATGACAACAAACCATGCATTTCCCACATTTAAAATTACCTTACATATTCATACCTACAAATCCTTCTGCCTTTGAAAGATAAACCAACACATGATGAACTTTTAATGACATCCAATAATGTATGATAATCTTCTTAATAATAAAGGTTTGTGAATATGGCAGCACACATGTATATTGTGCTTCCTGCTGTTTATCTTGATAATCAAACAGCATATCTCAATGAATGCTAATGGCTCTTTTGTATGCCCTATTTATAACAGCAGTTGGATATGTCTTACTTTGAAAATGCTTTTTCATACTAATTATTTTAAATATAAATTCCTTCTTTGTACTGCATAATTACCATAAGTACAGAGTTTGACCACTAAGGATATTTATCCCACAAATATCTCAGATGATAACTTTTATAATTCAACAAACTATTTCTGTGGTTTTTTTTTGCTAAATAAATGTATGAAAAGTGGGAGGTGTTACCTGGTCATGCACAGAGTAAGAACTTTTGCCTTCCTGTGGTTCTATCTTGCAGGAGGTGGGAAGCTCCTGGTGTGGAGCGTTTGTGCCTTTTCCATCAGGTACAGGCAATCCACCTGTTGACATCACGGGGTCCTGCATTTTCCTTTAAGAGCTGGCGCTGTTTGTGGCTTCTTGGGAGGTGTTACCTGGTCAGCACACAGAGTGAGAACTTTTGCCCTCCTGAGGTTCCATCTTGCAGAAGGTGGGAAGCTGTAGTGCAGAGTGTTTGTGCCTTTTCCATCAGGCATCGGCAAACCTGTTGATGTCACCGGGATCCTGCATTTGCATTTAAGAGCTGGCGCTATATGCGGCATGCGGCTGCAGGGTGTGGCCAAAGGGGCATGCCCTGCTCCTTGGGAGCCCCTTGAAGTACTGAGGAGAAACCTGTGATTTTGCTATTTATTTCTTGATTGTACTGTCATAATGGGGAAGCTTAAGGCTAAACTTAAGCTTTCCATGCTGAAGTCGCTGGGCCTGATGGATAAGCTCGTGGTTTCCTCAGTGCCGATTGAACAATTACCGTTGCAAGTTTTGTCTCTCCTTGGTGCCTTTCTTAGCTCTCATGAACATACCTCTTTTCTCCCTCTTGTACCATCCTGTGAGGTAGGGGCATTGCAGGTAGTTGCCCAGCTCCTGCTGCAACTGGATTATCTGACAAGCCTTTACTTTCCTATACTAAGTTGCCTATTCCTTGTCAGATAATGGAAGTTGGTCATCAGTCTCAGCCTTCATGAGACAAACAGGATATAACTTTAAAGGACTTGTGGGAATTAAATTTTTATATGGAGGGACTGCTTAAAGCTGGAATGTCCCAAAGTGTTTCCTTTTCTCAGGAAGTTGTGGGAAAAGTTTCTAATGTGGATTTGAATATTCAGGTTTTGGATAAACTTTTTTTTTTTTTTTTTTACTGTAGAATCTCAAGTTTCTACCCTAAAGCTTCTTGTGTCTCAGTACTTGAAGATGTTTACAGTGTAAATGATGGAGAATTCTAATAGGAGTAGAAACCTTCATTAAAAAAAAAATCCTTGTATTTATTTGTTATCCCCAGAGATTCTCTTGAGGAAATACCTCAAGGAGATTCTTGGACTGTCTACAGCCAATACATTTCAAATTGTTAATTGTTACAAATTTACTTGATAAAAAGAAGATTCCTAATGCTCAATAAGGAATGGACCAATTAGTTCCAACTGAGGTGGATCTAACTGCCTTTTTAGAAGACTCTCAGTATTTAATTAATACTAGATCTATCTTGCTTGCAACCTTTGGTCAAGAGAATGATAAATCTTTGGTTCTGGAAACATTTTTTCAGGGAGGGGGACGCTGTTGAGCACCATGTGAGACAGTTCAAGCGCATTGCCCAACTTTAACGTGATCTCAAAGATGGCATTAATCAAGCACGAAGAAACAATATTAGACTTCATGGCTAAATTGAGAATGCTGAATGCTCCAACATGATTATATTTGTGGAGAAGCTTATTCCTTCTTTGCTGGAAATTCAATTTGCTAATGACTGTGAAATAGACAGGGCCCACGGTGTGCCTTCTAATCACGGCCTACAAGCTAAATGTCCACGACCGGTAGTCTTGAAAGTATTAGGCTACTCCCAAGTAGTAGAAATCATACAATGTGCTCGTATAGCTCTGGGGTAAATTTATTTGTGACATTTATATCCCACATTATCCCAAACAAGTTTGAGTTCAATGTGGCTTACAAGAAACAGTATAGGATACATAACAAAGAATAATGCATAAGAAAGTAATTTGTAGTAAGAATCCAATTTTACAATACAATATCATAAATATATTGGGATAGCTATGGATGTTTAACATTTAGAAAATCTATTATGAATGAGAAATTATAGATGACACAACGAGGAAGTGGAGGAGTGGCCTAGTGGTTAGAGCACTTGTCTTGTAATCCAGAGGTGGCCAGTTCAAATCCCACTACTGCTCCTTGTGATCTTGGGCAAGTCACTTAACCCTCCATTACCTTGTACAAACTTAGATTGTAAGCCCTCCTGGAACACAGAACTATCCAGTGTACCAAGGTGTGAGCAAAATCTAAATAAATAATAATGGTAAATAGAGTAATAATCAATTCAGGTAATAATTAATTGTTTGAGATATGGTTGCTCTTTGTGAGGGTTCATTTGAATAGGAACAATTTGAGGATTTTGCAGAATCTAGTTTATTCCTGTATATTTCTTATTTTGGGTGGTAAAGAGTTCCATCATATGGTTCTTAGGTATGTGAAGTCAGCAGAGTGGATAGTTTTGTACATCAATTTTTTGCAATTTGGGAGGTGTAGTCTGAGATAGTTTTTTGCCTAGTGTTTCTTTGATGTAAGTTTATTAATGGTACCATATAGTCTGGAGCTGTGCCATTTAGTATTTGAAAGATATAGGTACATAATTTGAAGGTAATTCTCATTTTGATGGGAAGCCACTGTAATATGATTACTAAAGGGGAGACAATTTCAAAACAAGAGATTTTATATATGAAACTGGCTGCAGTGTTTTGAGATGTTTGGAGTTTTTTCAACAGGTACTCCTTACAGCTAGCATATATGACATTACAATAATCAAATTGGGATAATGTTAATGTTTGTACCAATAGTCTGTTTCAGATGAGAAATAGGGTCTGATCCTTTTTAGTTTATATGAAGGTATCATAATTCAATTTCTTCCTGATTTTACTATGAATACAGTTAAACTTTACAAACTGCTACTTGCCTTCCAATCCAAGCTTAAGGAAATCAGTGCCTGATTAGAACTGTTCTGCTGTTCTACCCGCTCGTATGCAGGTGACATAATTTTGCTGACCTGGCTGCTTTGGCAAACTATTTGGAGGAGATATCTCCTAGTAACATAGTAACATAGTAGATGACGGCAGAAAAAGACCTGCACGGTCCATCCAGTCTGCCCAACAAGACAAACTCATATGTGCTAGTTTTGTGTATATCTTACCTTGATTTGTAACTGTCATTTTCAGGGCACAGACCGTACACGTCTGCCCAGCACTATCCCCGCCTCCCAACCACCAGCTCCGCCTCCCAACCACCAGCTCTGGCATAGACCGTATAAGTCTGCCCAGCACTATCCCCACCTCCCACCACCGGCTCTGGCACAGACCGTATAAGTCTGGCCAGCACTATCCCCACCTCCCAACCACCAGCCCCGCCTCCCACCACCAGCTCTGCCACCCAATCTCGTAAAATAGATCTATACTGTACTGGGATAAATATTGTTAAATAACTGTACCAACTATACTAACAGTAAAAATCACTCTGTCAGTTATACTACATTAGAAAACCTTTTATTATTTTATTATTTTCTGTTATTTACTGCTTACAAAACATACTACCTTAATATATTATTCCTTCATGCACACTCATACACACTCATAACCCTTTTGCATACCATAAAGCACTAACAGAGCAGACTCACTAATACATATACAATCTAACTGTTCGAAATGCCCGTGAACCACAGCAAGGAGCTAGTTGAAAAATCCATATGACTCTAAACGCTGCACTTCACCATAAAATTCTGCAGGATGAAGGAAAAAAGAACTGTGCACCAGGACAAACTTGAAAGTTAGTGGCCAGTATCCAACATCCCATTTGCAGGGAAACTTATAGAACAAACAGTCTGTGTTCAACATAGTGATTGGCTAGAAGAGAGAAACTGGCTAGATCCATGTCAATCTGGATTTAGACCACATTATGGAATAGAAATGGTCCTTGTATCCCTACCATATGATCTTCACAGAAACCGGGACAGGAAATTTGCCTCGGTGTTAATACTGCTAGATTTCTCAGCAGCTTTTGACACTGTGGATCATGATATCATGCTAGCATGCCTGACCAAAACAGGTATCAACATAACTGTATTTGCTTTGTTCGGATCCTATCTATCAGACAAGCAATATAATCCATAATGTTTGGCAGCAACTCATTGCCACCATGGGCACTGACCTGTGGGGTACCACAAGGATCGATACTGTCACATACTCTGTTCAATATCTATCTGAAGCCACTAGCTGAGCTGATTTTGTTAATGGACACTCAGTTCTACATCTACGCAGATGATGTTCAGCTACTCATATCCATTAAACCTGATTTACCTACAGCCCTGAATAAACTGATTACCTGTCTAACATCATTTCAAGAATGGGCTAAACACAAAAACCTTTCCTGAACCCCAAGTAAAACTGAGCTTCTCTGGGTCCCTAACACGTGGATACATACCTGACATCAAAATATATTTTGGGAAGTATAAACTCCCCTCAAATCACAAGTCAGGAACCTTGGAATTCAGTTAGATTCAACACTTAATCTGAATCCCCAAATCTAAGCAACCTTCAAGAGCTGCTTCTACTATTTGCAACAGATATGCTGTCTCTTTCCTTACATTGAGAAGGTAAATCTTATCCCAGTTGTGCATGCCATGATAACATCAAGACTTGATTACTGTAATGCAATCTACAATGGTCTGACGGCCTGCACCAGCTCCAATTGATTCAGAATGCTGCATCAAGACTAATAGAAGGTTGCAAGCAATGTGACCACATCACACCATTTTTTGCAAAAACTTTATTGGCTACCAGTACAATACAGGGCTAAATTTAAAACTCAATGTCTGATCTTCAAGGCCCTTAAAGGAAAGGGTCCCAAGTACATGAAAAATAGGATGACCCTCTACACACCTCCAAGGACACTAAGGTCCTCTCAAGGACTATCACTAACCACACCCTCTCCAAAAGATATTACACGATATGATACCCGCAAGCAAGCCTTCTCCGGAGTAACCCACACACTCTGGAATGTACTGCCTGAAAGACTCTGCTTAATACAAGACTATCTCAACATCAGGAAGCAGGTGAAAGCTTGGCTCTTCAACCAGGCCTTTAATAAAAGTTACTAACTTGTTAGTCTCACTCACACACACAAGGATTGGCACGGGCTGCACATACTGCAGCAGGACATGTTTTGTCCCCTGCCACACCTTGTGTGTGTGAGTGAGACTAACAAGTTAGTTACTTCTTCCATTAAAGTCCTGGTTGAATAGTCAAGCTTTCACCTGCTTCATGAAGTAGAGATAGTCTTGTGTTAAACGGAGCCTTTCAGGCAGTGCATTCCAGATTGTGGGGGCTACTCTGGAGAAGGCTCGCTTGCAGGTATCATATTGTGTATCATCTTTTGGAGAGGGTATGGTTAGTGATAGTCCTTGAGAGGACCTTAGTGTCCTTGGCAGTGTGTAGAGGATCATCCTATTCTTCAGGATTAGAATAAAAATATTATGTGGTAGAATTCCATATACTTAACAGCTAAATATGAAAGAGTGACAGCGGACCACTCGAGCATTACAATCATATGAAGACATCTGGGCTCTTTTAGCTCACATTACCCTTAACGTTACTTTACTTTTTTCTACTTTATATTTAATAGACTAGGTTATTTTCTTGATGCTTATGTATATTGCCTGTGCATTGTGAGTTTTATCTTGGTTACACCTCACATTCCCACGTGCATTTGTTTTATTATGTTACATCTGTTCACTTGTTAATTGCTTTTATACCTCACAAACTTTGAATACAAATAATAACTGAAAAAAAATTCATAAGAAAGATTTTATTTTTGTGGAGCTATGATTAATATTTTTCCAGATGTGGCTAGAACCACACAACTTAGGCAGAAGGCATTTTAGGTATAACAGATGGAAGAATAGCGTATTGTAGTGTTTTTCTCTTTTAAAATATAGTTATTGTAAACCACTCTGACAGAAACTTAAACAGTGATATATCAAACACTAATAAAACTTGAAACACAACCCAATTTGCACATTCGGCCACTAGCAAAAATGACAGGTGTATTAAATGCACATATGTCTTCATTTGTCCACCCCACCCAAAAAAAACCCCTTTATTATTTCTAGACATGTGAAGGACAATTCTACAACTGGGCATGTGCAGTTATGCCTGCCTTCTATGTGTAAGTGGTGCCTTAACTGTCATCTACTATACCCCTGATGGCGAACCTATGACACGCGTGTCAGTACTGACACGCGTAGCCATTTTCGATGACACGCGGCCGCATGTGGCCGCATACAGAGAAGCAGCGGCGTTCCTTGCTGACACCCGGGTGGATCGCCGATGCGCCCCCCCCCCCAAGGTGCAGTGCGACCTCCCCCCCTGGCGAAATCACCCCCCCCCGTGCATGTTTACCCGTGTGCGCTCCTATTGACTCCCTCCGAGTCCTCCGCTCGTTCCCTCCCTGCTACTCCCTCTGCCCCGGCTCCTGCACGGCCGTTTGACCTCACTTCCGGCCGGCGGAGCAGAGAGCAGCGGAATGCCGTGGGGGACGCATCTCTGAGGGCCCTGTGATCGCCATTACCAGCAACCACATAACCACAGCAACCATCATCCAATCTACTGTTCTGGGGTGTCGTGGATTTCTAATTGACCATCATTACTGAGATAGGTGAGGGGGAGGCTGGGAGAGGCAAGGGCATGTGCTATGGGTGCCGTTTCCCGCCATTAGAAATAGCGGCAGCCATCTTAATTTACATAAGGTGGTCAGTTAGGCTAGTTAACCCCTAATTGCCTGCAGGGCTAACAGGCTATCTATAATTCTATCTTCTGTCACTGCCCCCCTGATGAAGAACCCAAAAAATAAAAACCAAGGTTAAGTAAAGGAAGTGGTAGTAGCAGTAGCCGACCCCTTTCAAGAGACATGGACCGAGATGTATGGCATTATAGAAAAAAATGGCAGATCATTTTGCGTTCTATGTACTGAAACGGTAGTAAGCAGAACGTGGAATATAAATAGACATTTTGAAACTAATCATTCCCAGCTCTTGAAAAAAAGTGAGGATGAAAGGAAGGAATACATTTCCAGGCAGCTACACTTTTATAAGAGCCAATCTAATTCCATCCTTACATTTGTAAAGGTTCTACAAATTTAACATCTGCAAGTTTGAGCATTGCTCACTCCATAGCTCAGCATGGAAAAGCACTCAGTGAGGGAGGATTTATTCAAGAAACTCTCCTAAGATGTGCACCAGTTCTATTTCACGATATGCAGAATAAAGATGCAATTATTAAGAGAATATCTGAGTTACCAGGAAATTTGGAGTGTCTGGATCTGATTACCAGACACTTTTAGCACCCTGAAAAATATAGCAATGGCTTTACTCACAATTTTTCCCTCTACGTACTTTTGTGAAACCTTATTCTCAGCGTTAAATAATATCAAAACCAACAAAAGAAACAGATTGAAAGATGAAGTTAGTAGCGCTTGCTTGGGCTTGAAGTGTACAAAATACCAACCTTCAATTGAAGATTTAGCCAATGAAATTCAGCAACAAAAAAGTCACTAATAGGCAGATTAGTTAAAGAATTCCCCCTCCCCCTCACTTATCTTAGTTCACGGCACCCCACACAAGTTAAATAATACCAAGACCAACAAAAGAAACCGATTGACAGATGAACAAAGAAGTCACTAAGCAGGTAAGTTAAATAATTAGTTTTTGGTTTATTAAATACAGTTATATATTACAATTATACATTTTTGTTAAAAGTATCGTGAAATTATGGTTTTTTTTCTCGAAGTGACACACCACCCGAGTTATGCTCGTTTTTTTGGCGAATTTTGACACACCAAGCTCAAAAGGTTGCCCATCACTGTACTATACCATGTAACTGCAAGACGGCATACACATGGGTTGAGCATGGGTGGGACATTGACATATCTCCAACTTACATTTGTACCTTATAGAATACTAGGTTGTGTACACTGTATGGCACATTTAGGTGCACCAACATGACAGACATAGACTCGTTGTAAGTGGACGCACCTCAATGATACCGACCTATGATAATATTCTATAGCAGAATCCTGGCACCAAGATGCCATTACAGAATTTGGCACTGGGTGAGCAATGCCTAGTTGTAGAATTGTTCCCATGAAGACCGTCTCTGCTATGTTGACTTTACAATCTATTAAAGACATATATCCAGAACAAATAAGAGAATTAGGGAATATTTTAAATGGGAAATGGTTAAAACAACAGTAGCGTGAGCAGAGCAATAAGGAGTTAAAATCTAAAAGCAGCCTGAAAAGGTGGCCATTAAGACAGGATTTGAAATCTGACTCCCAGAACTTTACACCTTGGTAAATCCAAGAACCATCAATATTTCTAGAACATAAATATACATTGATACGAATAGGTCTTCAGCCAATGAACAAAGAAGGTAAGTGAAGAATATGAAGGAGCATTTTAGTAGGTGTGATGATGCTGTCACTGAAAAGATTTGCTTATTATGTTTTCAGAATGGGATGTTCTGCCACAGAAAATAAATAAGGACATCGTCTGTACACATTTTGTCTCTTGTTCAACATCACCAGTTTTAAAAAATAATAATACGCTTCAAACATCTCCTTATTCTGCTTCATCATGTAATCTGGCAGCTTCAAAAATTCATTTAACTCTGGAAAGGAAACTAGACTTGGCAAATGCAGATACTAATTCAAACACCATATTGCATTCCAAAAACACGATGCGGAGAAGTGAAAAGCAAGACTCCCACTGCTGGCTGACATTTTCACCTAATGTGCTGTTTGTGCTGTTTTCTGCACATTCTTCCCATCTATAAAATCCTGTACAAGTTATCCATTTTGAAGAGTATAAAACTGGAACACAGAAGCATAGTAACATGTGACCCAGTATTTTAAGGGAATTATACGTTGATCATCCATATCCATATATTTTTATCCATTATACAAATAGTATCAGGCTGTTAAATAGATAAATAGCTTGAGATTATCATATAAATGTGGATTGGTTTAGGCAGTGGCGTTCCTACCCTCGACGGCACCCGGGGCGGATCGCCGATGCGCCCCCCCCGGGTGCAGCGCGCCCCCCCCCCCGTGAAATGACACCCCCCCCCCCAGGTGCACGCCGCTGGGGGGGGGGGGTGCTGCAGCGCGCGCCTGTCTGCTCCCAGTTCGCCTACGCTCGCTAAATTCTCTTGTTCACTTGCAGCTCCCTCCCTCTGCCCCGTAACAGGAAGTAACCTGTTCCGGGGCAGAAGGAGGGAGCTGCTGCAGCGAACGAGAGAATTTAGCAAGCTTAGCGAACTGGGAGCAGACAGGCGCGCGCTGCGGCACCCCCCCCAGCAGCATGCACCCGAGTCGGACCGCCCCCACCGCCCCCCCCCCCTTGGTATGCCACTGGGTTTAGGGGATGGTACCGGGAATGATCCATTCAACAGCCACTATGGACTAGACTTAGGAATTGCACTCAAATTTGGGCTCAGAAAGAATGTGCGCTGAGGGCTATTCTATAAACGGTGCTCTAAGTTGGGCGTCATTTTTAAAATACCGCATAGCACCGGGATCCGCACGAGGATTTATACCAACTGAAACCTGGTGCAAATGCTCACACCCAAATTAGTCGTGGATCTCCCAAATTTTTAAATACTGAGGGTCCTGTTTACTAAGCCACTTTATAGCCGCATTAACGTCTTTAACGCGTGTTAACCTCGTATGTGCATTAACCGTGTATGTGCCTACAATATCCCTATAGGTGCCTACATGGTTAGTATGCACCTAATTACAGGTGCATTAAAAATGCTAATGCACCTTAGTAAACAGGGCCCTGAGCTGCTCCCATATTCTTAGAGGCAGGGTATAGTATTATCTGTATTCATGTACTATCCTCTCGCACCGAGGATATGTCTCCAAGTGCTGACCGGGAGGGAAAGGTTAGGACAGCTGTTGTAGTTGGTGATTCGATCATTAGGCATATAGATAGCTGGGTGGCTGGTGGACGTGAGGATCGCCTGGTGACTTGCCTGCCTGGTGCAAAGGTGGCGGACCTCATGCGTCACCTAGATAGGATTTTAGATGTGCTGGGGAGGAGCCGGCTGTCTGGTACATGTGGGTACCAATGACATAGAAAAATGTGGGAGAGTGGTTCTGGAAGCCAAATTTAGGCTCTTAGGTAGGAAGCTCAAATCCAGATCCTCTAGGGTAGCATTTTCAGAAATGCTACCCCGTTCCACATGCAGGGCCCGAAACAGGCAGAGCTCCGGAGTCTCAATGCATGGATGAGACAATGGTGCAGGGAGGAGGGTTTTAGATTTGTTAGGAACTGGGCAACATTCTACGGAAGGGGGAACCTATTCTGAAAGGATGGGCTCCACCTTAATCAGGGTGGGACCAGGCTGCTGGCGTCGGCATTTAAAAAGGAGATAGAGCAGCTTTTAAACTAGAAAACGGGGGGGGGGGGGGGGGGGGGGGAGGCCGGACAGTTGCTCAAAA
Source organism: Microcaecilia unicolor (assembly GCF_901765095.1). Classification (NCBI taxonomy): domain Eukaryota; kingdom Metazoa; phylum Chordata; class Amphibia; order Gymnophiona; family Siphonopidae; genus Microcaecilia; species Microcaecilia unicolor. Next base: position 5,088 of record NW_021963097.1, on the reverse strand, counting down.
GCGCATGGTTTGGGATAAGGTATCTTTCAAAGATATTACCAAAACAAGGAAGATAGGGTATCCTGATGGCGAGGTTGCAAAAGAGACCGTAGTAGATCAGGTGTTCTTAAATAAAAATCAGACAAAAAATTGCAAATTAATACTGTCAAGTACTAAGCATCATATAAATAGGAACAACAAACATACTTTGAAATGTCTATATGCAAATGCCAGGAGCCTAAGAAATAAGATGGGAGAGTTAGAATAAATTGCACTAAATGAAAAATTAGATATAAAAGGCATCTCTGAGATCTGGTGGAAGAAGGATAACCAGTGGGACACTGTCATACCGAGGTACAAATTAGATCGTAGTGATAGAGTGGATCAAATTGGTGGAGGGGTAGCATTGTATATTAACAAAAGCCTTGAATCAAAATAGATTGAAAATTCTGCAGGAAACAAAACACTTCTGGAATCACTGTGGATTGAAATTCCATGTGTGGGAAAAAGAATAGTGATAGGAATGTACTACCATCCGCCTGGCTAGGATGAACAGACGGATGCAGAAATGTTAAGGAAATTAGGGACGCAAACAAACTGGGCAACACAATAATAATAATGTGTGATTTCAATTACCCTGAGTATTGACTGGGTAAATGTAACATCGGGGCATGCTGGGAGGTAAAATTCCTTGATGAAAATCAAGGAGACAGCTTTATAGAGCAGCTGGTACAGGAGCCGACGAGAGGAAGGAACAATTCTACACCTAGTCCTTAGTGGAGCGCATGATCTGGTGCAGGTGGTAATGGTGCTGGGACCACTTGATAACAGTGATCATAATATGATTGGATTTGATATTAGCTTTAAAGTATGTATACATAGGAAATCAAATACATTAGTGTTAAGTTTTTTTTTCACCCCGTACTTCTCATTTTACATAGTCTCCTTTTTAAAGTTAGAGGAGCAACTGCGAGGGTCAAAATTTTACATCAGGCAGGGATGCTGTTCAAAAAACATCATCCTGGAAGCCCAGGCCAAATAGATTCCGCGTATTAAAAAAGGGATGGAGACCAAAACGACAGCCGGCATGGTTAAAAGTGAGGTGAAGGAAGCTATTAGAGCTAAAAGAAAATCCTTCAGAAAATGGAAGAAGGAACCGACTGAAAATAATAAGAAACAGCATAAAGAATGTCAAGTCAAATGCAAAGCGCTGATAAGGAAGGCTAAGAGGACTTCGCAAAAAAGATTGTGTTGGAGGCAAAAACACATAGTAAAAATTTTTATTTAGGTATATTAAAAGCAGGAAGCCGGCAAAAGAATTGTTTGGACCGCTAGATGACCGAGGAGTAAAAGGGGCAATCAGGGAAGACAAAGCCTTAGCGGAGAGATTAAATAATTATTTGCTTCAGTCTTCACCGAGGAAGATTTGGGTGGGATACCAGTGCCAGAAATGGTATTCAAAGCTGACGAGTTGGAGAAACTTAATGAATTCTCTGTAAACCTGAAGGATTTAATGGGGCAGTTCTACAAACTGAAGAGTGGCAAATCTCCTCGACTGGATGGTATTCATCCCAGAGTACTTATAGAATTGAAAAATGAGCTTTCGGAGCTATTGTTAGTAATATGTAATTTATCCTTAAAATCGAGCGTGGTACCAGAAGATTGGAGGGTGGCCAATGTAACGCCGATTTTTTAAAAAAGGCTCCAGAGGAGATCCGGGAAATTATAGACCGGTGAGTCTGATGTCGGTGCTGGGCAAAATGGTAGAGACTATTATTAAGAACAAAATTACAGAGCATATTCAAAAGCATGGATTAATGAGACAAAGTCAACATGGATTTACAGGGCCAGTCTTAGGGCGAGGCGAGCAGTGCGAATGCATAGGGTCTAGCGTTTAAAGGAGTCCCGGGCGGCGCACCTCAACTCCACCTCCTCCATGCTCAATCCTGCTCCAGCGCAGGCAAAGCGCTCTCACTCTGAGTCCTGTCTGTCCGCGGCGCTCCGAGTCCAAGTCCCGACGGCCGCCGCCACCCACCCAGCCAGCCAGCCAGCCAGCCAGCCAGAAGACTGCTCTTTGAGACGAGTGAGTGTGAGCCTGCTGCATGCCACTTGGTTAGTTATTTTGTTCCCTTGTGTGGGGTTGGTTGGGCTATTTTGGGTACGCAGTCCAGCCTGGACCATCAATTTCCCCACGTGCTGCCGCAGCATGTGGGGAAATCGTTCAGCCAGCTTCGCAGCAGTTGCTTTGCTTACAGTGTGACACAGTAGGCTCTTGCCGGCGTTGCTGCCCCTTCCTCCTCCCGATCCTGGCAGTTAAATGAACCCGTGAGTCCTGCCTAGGCTGCCCCGTGCCTGATATCAGCCATCCAGTTGTTTTGAATGCCTTCCCCTCCCCGCCCCATTCCTGGCACCTGTGTAATAATAATAGTAATCTGCGAGGACCTGAGAGTCCTGCTGCTTTAGCCTATCTGGTGCCTGCACACCACGCTTCTGTTCTAGCTGGGCTGACATCAAAGTGCAGTCAGTGTAAGAGTAGCAGAAGTGTGGGCCATTCATTGTGTTTCTTTGCTTCCTGCCACCTCTCTGCCTGCTTTACACAAGGATCACCTCACCTGGGGTACTGCAGCGCGGGCTGCCTTCCCTTCTCTTACTGGAGTAAACTCGGCTGTCAAGACCAAGAGAAAGCCCTGCCCAAGAGGTAGGACAAAGGAAAATCCTTGTATTTGATATAAAAGCATGTTGTTGGTTAATTTAGTGGTGATGGCCCGGGTGGAGGGACTGAAACAAACCATCACTGCTGATCATGGAGAAAGGTGGGACAGAGGGCGCTTTGTTATGAGAATTGGAATTCCTAATTGTAGTGGACTTGAACTGAATAATTTCAGGGGGGGGGGGGGGTCATGATAGCATTGTGCTTATTTCAAGTTTTGCTTCATTTGTCTTTATTTGAAATTTCATAAATAAAAAATGTTCTAAAAATTGAATAATCTTATCAATAGGGTGGAACTAGGGTGTGTGGATTTAGTGAAGGGAAATCTTGCCTCACCAATCTACTACATTTCTTTGAAGGGGTGAACAACGTGGATAAAGGTGAGCCGGTTGATATTGTGTATCTGGATTTTCAGAAGGCGTTTGACAAAGTACCTCATGAAGGACTCCAGAGGAAATTGGAGAGTCATGGGATAGAAGGTAGTGTTCTATTGTGGATTAAAAACTGGTTAAAAGATAGAAAACAGAGAGTAGGGTTAAATGGTCAGTATTCTCAATGGAGAAGGGTAGTTAGTGGGGTTCCCCAGGGCTCTGTGTTGGGACCGCTGCTTTTTAACATATTTATAAATGACCTAGAGATGGGAGTAACTAGTGAGGTAATTAAATTTACTGATGACACAAAGTTATTGAAAGTGGTTAAATCGCGGGAGGATTGTGAAAAATTACAAGAGGACCTTACAAGACTGGGAGACTGGGTGTCTAAATGGCGGATGACATTTAATGTGAGCAAGTGCAAAGTGATGCATGTGGAAAAGAGGAACCTGAATTATAGCTACATCATGCAAGGTTCCACGGTAGGAGTCACGGACCAAGAAAGGGATCTAGGTGTCATCGTTGATGATACATTGAAACCTTTTGCTCAGTGTGCTGCTGTGGCTAAGGAAGCAAATATAATATTAGGTATTATTAGGAAAGGAATGGAAAAAAATGAGGATGTTATAATGCCTTTGTATCACTCCATGGTGCGACCGCACCTCGAATATTGTGTTCAATTCTGGTCGCCACATCTCAAAACAATATAGTGGAATTAGAAAAGGTGCAGAGAAGGGCGACGAAAATGATAAAGGGGATGGGATGACTTCGCTTTGAGGAAAGGCTAAAGCGGCTAGGGCTCTTCAGCTTGGAGAAAAGGCGGCTGAGGGGAGAAATGATAGAGGTCTATAAAATAATGAGTGGGAGTTGAACGGGTAGATGTGAAGCGTCTGTTTACGCTTTCCAAAAATATTAGGACTAGGAGGCATGGAATGAAGCTACAATGTAGTAAATTTAAAACGAATTGGAGAAACATTTTCTTCACTCAATGTGTAATTAACTTTGGAATTCGTGCCAGAGAATGTGGTAAAGGCGGTTAGCTTAGCGGAGTTTTTAAAAAGGTTTGGACAGCTTCCTAAAGGAAAAGTCCTTAGACCATTATTAATGGACTTGGGGAAAATTCACTATTTCTAGGATAAGCAGTATAAAATAGGGCCGGATGGCACCTCAAAGGGGGTTTCCACTAGGCTACCCTGGGCCCCTCCCCCTTCCTTGTGCTGTCTCTTGCAGTCCCTCCCGGTGTGCCCTTTCCCAAACCAGAAGAAAGCCACAGCCCAACTCTGGCAAAGTGCACGATTTATTTCTCACCAAACAAAAACATAACAGTCTGTGGCCGGTTTACATCCTATTGGGCTTCTTCCTGGAAGGGCAGTACACACCACACTTTCTTGCCCCTTCCCCCCCCCCCCCCCCCCCTCTTTTAGCTCTGGTTTAGTCAATCCTTGCCCTTTTCCTCCTGTCCAAAATAAGAAAAGAAAAAAAAAAGAACCTATGTTCACCTCCCCCGGTCCACAGGAAGGAAGCAATAGGGCTCAAGCAAAAACCTTTCCCTCTGCTGTGCCCCAGAGACCCCTGACAGCCCTCCTTCCCCCATTAGTGCTAACCACATGCACCAATTTTCTCCAGGGCTCTCTGCAAGGCACTAGAAGGCAGCCTACAAACCTTTTAATTTACCTCCCCTTTGTGCTAGGGCAGAAAGGTCCATCCACTCTCCTTCACCTCCTTACTCTTCAGTTCCTTCCTCCTCCTTTTGCCTGCTTTCCATCAGCTCCTCACCACCTGGGTTTAGGGTTACATATTTGTCCCCACAAAAGGAGGAGACATGCCCCGCAACCGATCAACACCCCCCACCCCTTTCACACCCTCGCTCCCGCCCCCCTGTCCACGTTTATCACACTCCCCCCTGTCACTATCCATCGCCCCCCACCCTCCCCCGTCACCCCCACTCCCCTTACCTTACTACTGCCCTGGTGGTCTAGTGACCTCTTCGGAACAGGAAAGAGCCCCCTCTTTCCTGCCCGGAGCACT